>NC_133333.1:39703036-39957890 GCF_042186555.1 Aquarana catesbeiana
TGTTTTCTGAGTCCACAGTAGAGTGTATTTCCGCCCTTACATTGAGCACTTCCTGTACTGTTAACCAAGCCTCCTTCTCAATCCAACATTTCTGGCAACCCTGCTTCCCTGCTCATAGCTGACTTGTTTTATTTCATAGTATTTACTAGTGCCGATTATCTAGTGTTTGCCTATGTCAGTCTTATCAGCTTATAAAACTGCAGTAATGCTGTCCGATGCCCAGGACATGGTCACATGGGGAGTAGTAGGAAGCTCTGAGTGATTATTTCAGTGGGATTTCAGTGTTGTGCCATAGGAAGTCCTGATAATAGACAGACAAGCACACAGAGTGTGCCGTAAATCAGGGGAGATATGGGCATGCTCAGTGACGTCATTCTAAAGAACAAAAAGGATTACAACAATACTAAGCAAGTAATTATGACTATTGTCCATTACTTTGATTGAGATTAGTATGTAAATGTTTTACTGCTATACCTGATTGTTATATACCAAAACTAGCTGCCTTTAATTTTTCTGTTATCTGTATGGAAATTTCAATAAAAATTATTTAATGATAAAAAAAAAAAAAAAATACTAAGCAAGTAAGGAGATATCAACAAGCAGTGTTCATTAGGGTTTTTTATGCTGATTTACATGTGACAAAGTTGTGGGGGAGAGTTTACAACCACTTTCAGCTGAGTTCCCAGATCCGCCCCCTTGCCGAGGCCATGAGGATTTCAAGTGTTCTTATGTTCCTTTGCTAAAACCCGTTCATGTAAAAGGAATTAACTTCTCAGCCATGGCACTGTAAATTTGAAAAGACAATTCTGCAGCCAATCCACCTTTAATATCAGCTTTCTTCGTTTGAGTTCCCAGCTCCGCCCCCTTGCCGAGGCCACAAGGATATCAACTGTTCTTATGTTCCTTTGCTGATTCTCACTCAAGTGAAAATAAATGAACTTCTCAGCTATGGCAGGGTATATTTTAAAAGAAACTTCTGCAACCACTCCACCTTTAATATCAAACTCCTTTTAGCTGAGTTCCCAGCTCCACCCCCTTGCCAGGGCCATGAAGAATTCAAGCAATGCTCCTATGCTCCTCTGCTGATTCTCAACAACATTTTCAAAGAAAATTCCGCAGTCCCTCCACCCGCTCTCCTATTTTACAAAGTAATACACTTGTGATAAAAGCTTATTTGTAATCATTGTGGACTTTCATATCACGCTCCCTGCAGTTGAGTTCCCAGCTCCGCCCCCCTTGCCAGGGTATGAAGAATTCAAGCAATGCTCTTATGTTTCTCTGCTGATTCTCACTCATGTGAAAGAAATAAACTTCTCAACAAAATGTAAGAAGAAAGCTCTGCAGCCACTCCACACCCTCTACACTTGTAATAAAAGCCTATATGCAGGGCCTGCTGATAAGGCAGTAAGCCAGCCCTTCTGTATTGGGCCCGGGCCTCATCAGTTCAAAAGCTGAGCAGGAGGGCTGGCTGTATGGGCTTATTGCAGACACCAATCTTCTACTGCCTCCCCCCACAGCTCTGCCAGCCTCTCCTCTTTCTTCCTGCACTGCAGGGGGATTGGTCCTGGCAAACGTGTCCCTTTCCATTTTCTGTCCAGACCCCCTGTGTGCCCCTTTCCCACACAGCGCTGCCGGCTTCCCTCCTCTCCTCTCCCAATGGCAGCTGCTATGGGCACACAGGGGGATGTTACAGTGCGGGGGAAGGGGTCAGTAAATATGTAATTTACTGGTCCCTTCTTTTCCTGAATGAACACAATGAGCAATCAGTACCAATCACTCCTGTGTCCATTCATCACTGAAGCATAGTAAAGCAGGGGCGGCCCGTCCATTAAGGGCGCACGGGCGCCGCCCCTCCTGTCCATCGCCGCCTCCCCTATTCATGCGTCCAGCCCCTTTCAGGACACCGGCGCATGGATTCCAATGCGAAGGGGCTGTTTTTTTTTTTAAGCACCAATAAGAGCCAGAGGTTCTAATAGGCTTCAATATATGGTGGGCTTGGGTCGCAGAGAGTGTGCTCTGAGCCCACCCAGGCATGTTACAACTGCGAATCAATATTCGCTGTTGTAACATTGATCCTCCTCCTGGCCAATCAGGAAACAGGTTTTGACACCGGTCACCCGATTGGCTGAAAGGACAGGCGATCCTATTGGATGCCTAGGGGGAGGAGGGAGGAGCGGCATGGGGGAAGCCTGCAACCTGCTACCCATAGGAGCCCACAACCCGCCCATAGAAGCCCGCAACCCGGCCGCCACCCGCCACCCACCTGCAACTGATGGGGTAAGTGCCGGGGTAGAGTGGGGGGTGCCACCGACTGACCAACCGACGGGGGTTTGGTTGTTTTCCGCCCCCCCCCCACCAAAAAAAAACAAAACACCAGTCGCCACTGTAATAAAGTGTGTCTACTATGCTTCAGTTTGTGAATAAGCAAGAAGCCTTAGAGAGCTTCCTATTTATTCAGCTGTGCAGCTGAGGCTGTAGAGAAAGGAACCCATAAATCTATGTCCTCAGTCACTTTCTGCCAGAAGGGGGCCCTGTCAGGTAGACTGTATGGGGCCCCGTGATTTCTAACAGCAGCCCTGCCTATATGTAATCATTGTGGATTTTAACCTCTTCCCGTCCGCGCTATAGCCAAAAGACGGTTACAGCGCGGACCTACTTTGCCGGGAGGCGTCCATAGATGTCCTCCCGTGCTCGAGTGGCCTGCGCGCTCGCGCTAGGGTGCGCGCTCTGTGATCAGCGAGTCTATGAGACTCAGCTGATCACAGATCGGAGTAAGGGGTCGATCCCAGCCCCTTACCACGTGATCAGCTGTCAGCCAATGACAGCTTCTCATGTGATATAAACAGAGCCGGTAATCGGTTATTTTTTCTCCTCACGCTGGTAGCGTGAGGAGAAAAAGAAAAGCCAATCACCGGCGGCTGTGGGAGGGACATCAGTCCCGATCGTGGAGAGCCTCGTGGAGAGGCTTCTGTGCCCATCTGTGCCACCTACCAGTGCACAACAGTGTCGCCTACCAGTGCCCACCAGCGCCACCTACCAGTGCTCACAGTACAACTCATCAATGCCCACAGTGTCACCTATCAGTGCCCACAGTGCCCATCAGTTCCACCTACCAGTGCCCATCAGTGCCACCTACCAGTGCCCATCAGTGCCACCTACCAGTGCCCATCAGTGACATCTATCAGTGCCCATCAGTGCTGTCTTATCAGTGCCCATCAGTGCTGTCTTATCTGTGCCTATCAGTGTCCATCAGTGCAGCCTCATCAGCGAATATCAATGAAGGAGAAAAATTACCCGTTTGCAAAATTTTATAACAAACTATATATATATATATATATATATATATATATATATATATATATATATATATATAACAAACTAAACGAGCCATCATACACAGCCAGGCCATCAGATACCACCGAATATGTTCAGACCCAGAAGACAGAGATGAACATCTCAGAACACTGGCAGACTCCTTCCATAAGAAAGATTACAAAGACAAAACCATCAACAACAACATAAACACAGCCTTGAAAACCCGAAGAGAAAACCTCCTCCAATACACAGAGAAAAAAACAAACAACCAAGTACCTCTAGTCACCACATACAACCCAACACTAGAAGGGATCAAAAAGATAATCAAAGATTTACAACCCATTATAACAGAGGATGAAACTGAAAAAAATATTCCAACAACCCCCATTATTGGCTTTCAGACAACCACCCAACCTCAGACATAAACTAATCAGCAGGAAACTTCACTCTGATTATAAATTCACAAATAATGGAAGCAAACTCTGCAATAAAAAATGCTGCAAACTGTGCAACCAGATCAATCTATCCAAAAGTGTCACACACACAAATGGGACCTTCAATATCACGGGATCTTACAGCTGTACCTCCAGTAATGTTGTGTACCTCATCCAATGCAAAAGGTGCAGCAAAGGATCTTATGTTGGTGAAACAGGACAGAAGTTACAAGTGAGGATGAATTTGCACAGACATACCATCAAAGAACATAAAGAAGACAGTTTCTGCACACCTGTGGGACATCATTTCTCACAATCGGACCACACTATAGAAGACCTCAATGTTTTAGTTCTTAAAGGGAATTTCAGAACTATCCAGGAAAGGAAAATGTTTGAGCCAAGAATGATACTTCTTTTTGACACAAGAGACAATGGCCTAAATTTAGATATTGGTTTCCTCACCCATTATACTACAGTTTTATGTGACTATCACCCCCCCCCCCTCCAGTTTATAGCTTTCCCTCTGTCTTATCTCACTTGCTGATAGCTTTATTACCACTGCCATAGTATTGATTTGTATGTGTTTGTTTTTCTTTTTCCTTTCTCTCAGAGATTTTTTTTTTTGTTTTGTTTTAACATTTTACCTTCTGCTAAAACTTTTGTGAATCAGTACTGCTGAGGGGCGGACTGACAATTCGGGCACTCAGGCACTGCCTGAGGGCCCCATGCTACTAAGGGGCCCCATCAGGGTTGCCAGACTCAATAAAACCAGGGACAGAATGTAAAAATCTGTGTTTTTAAAAAATCCCAAGATTATAGCTGCCCCGCCTCTCCAGTACCTTTTTCAATGTGTGTATGTGTATTCTGTGTGTGTATATTGTGTGTCTGTGTGTGTATACTGTATGTGTGTGTGGTGTGTATATTGTGTGGCCCCATAATCTATTGCCTGGGGGCCCCATAATCTCCTATTGCCTGGGGGCCCCATAATCTCCTTTTGCCCGGGGGCCCCATAATCTCCTATTGCCTGGGGGCCCCATAATCTCCTTTTGCCCGGGGGCTCCATAATCTCCTTTTGCCTGGGGGCCCCATAATCTTTTTTTGCCCGGGGGCTCCATAATCTCCTTTTGCCTGGGGGCCCCATAATCTTTTTTTGCCCGGGGGCTCCATAATCTCCTATTGCCCGGGGGCCCCATGAGCTATCAGTCCGCCCCTGGTACTGCTTGAACCTTGAAAAAAGGGGACACACCCCCCGAAAGCTCACCCATGAAAAATGATATGTTAGTACAAATAAAAAAGTATCACGGACATTACTCAATTTTCTCTATCACAATTGAACGATTGCACTAATACGGCTTCAATCACCTCAAGTATAACAAACTATGAAGCATGTTTTTTTTTTCAAATATTTCTGTCTTTTTTTTGTTTGTTTAGCAAACAATAAAAACCCAAGTGGCAATTAAATACCACCAAAAGAAAGCTCCATTTGTGTGAAAAAATGATACAAAATTTCATTTGAGCACAGTGTAGCATGACCGACCGCGCAATTGTCATTCAAAGAGTGAGAGCGCTGAAAGCTAAAAATTGGTCTGGACAGGAGGGGGGGTTGAAGTGCCCAGTAAGCAAGTGGTTAATATCAAGCTCTCTTCAGCTGAGTTCCCAACTCCGCCCCCTTGCTGGGGCCATGAAGAATTCAAGTGATGCTTTTATGTTCCTCTGCCTTGTCTTATTTATGTGAAAGCAATACACTTTTCAATGGAATTTTAAAAGAAAATTCTGCCGCCACTCCACCCGCTCTACATGACTGTGATCACTTTAAATTCTGTTGCGTTAGGCGGCATCAAAGAATTCAACTTTTGATAAAAGCTTCAGTATTGGAGGAAAAGAAAAGGAAATATATACAGGAAGATGAAGATGCTTCTGCAATGACATTTCCTAAAATATAATCACACTCCAGTGATTTTTCATTTCTTTATAGTTAAAGCTTTTTCATCGCATCTCCAGCTTACTCGCTGTATTGATTGTAAAAAGGGGAATTCATTTCTGTAAAAAACGGCTTGGTTTCTTTGGGTAAACAATGACTTATCTCTTTAGTGTTTTGTATTCTAAAAAGAGATTTTAAGTTATTATAGTTCTTAGAGCGTGTATTCTTCAGAGCTTATTTCACAGAAAATCACTGCGCACTGCGCTTATTGTCTATTGTCATTTTCACCGTTTTCTTATACAGGTAAATGCGATCTGTTTCATCCAATAAACAAGTGTAAGGGCGCATTCACACTATGGGGGGGGGGTGCGTTAATGTACGAGTTTTCATCTATTAAAGTGGAACTAAACCCACAACAGTAAAGCCAGTCTGTATGCAGTGCCTTGAAAAAGTATTCATACCCCTTGAAATTTTCCACATTTTGTCATGTTAAAGCCAAAAACGTAAATGTATTTTATTGGAATTTTATGTGATAGACAAACACAAAGTGGCACATAATTGTGAAGTGGAAGGAAAATGATAAATGTTTTTTATTTTTATTTTTACAAATAAATACCTGAAAAGTGTGGCGTGCATTTGTATTCAGCCCCCTTTACTCTGATACCCCTAATTAAAATCTAGTGGAAACAATTGCCTTCAGAAGTCACCTAATTAGTAAATAGAGTCCACCTGTGTGTAATTTAATCTCAGAAGAAATAAAGCTGTTCTGTGAAGCCCTCAGAGGTTTGTTAGAGAACCTCAGTGAACAAACAGCATCATGAAGGATTAAAGTGTGGAGAAGTTTAAAGCACTGTTGGGTTAGAAAAAAATTTCTCAAGCTTTGAACATCTCACGGAGCACTGATCAATCCATCATCCAAAAAATGGAAAGAGTGTTGCACAACTGGAAACCTACCAAGACATGGCCGTCCACCTAAACTGACAGGCCGGGCAAGGAGAGCATTCATCAGAGAAGCAGCCAAGAGGTCCATGGTAACTCTGGAAGAGTAGTATATTGATTGGTTTGAGCAAAAGTTATAGCATCTACAAAATTGGGGATATATTTATGGCATTTTTATTATATATTTTTTTTTTTTTACTAGTATTGGTGATTAGAATTTTTTAGCGGGACTGCGACATTGCGGCGGACAGATCGGACACTTTTTTGGGACCATTGTGTCAGGCAGTGGCGTCGCTAGGGGGTGGCTATTGGGGCTATAGCCCCGAGTCTCTTGCCACAGGGTCCCTGCCTAACCAGCGGCATGTGGGCTGCATGAGAGAGGCGGATGAGAGGAGAGAAGCGGGGGCGTGTCCTGGCTGCCGAGCAATATGGCCGCATCCCAGCCCGCCCATTCTGTCTCTCCCAGGGAGGAGAAGATCCCTGCACACCAGCAGACCATGACCCAGTGGCGATTGCAGACATCGGGTCCCCGCCACCTCACAGATTTCTTCATGGTGCTGCCGCACACAGCAGTCCAAGATGGTGCCGCGGAGAACGGCCACCCTGCCTCACCACAACCACTGCCCAGAGAATCTGTCACCTGGACTCTGACACGGCCTCCCTCTCCTCCTCATCTGACAGAGGTAAGAGAGCTGCAGTCTCCCCAGTCTCATCACCCACTAAGCTTCGCTCAGCCAAAAAGCAGCACTGGGCTTCACTGCCAGCACAGCCCACTGTTCATGAGGAGAACAACACTGACTCCCTCTCTGCCTTCCCTGCAGCAGATGTCCCAACCACAGAGACTACTCTGTGGTTGGGACATCTGTACGACTTTGGGGGCGACTTGGGGCGACTTGCATAGACTTCTATACAGAAGTCGTTTTGCAAGTCACCCGGGCAGTCGTGTGCAGGTCGCCTCGGTGAGGTGACCTGCAAGTCGTGCCGCCTCTGGTGTGAACCGAGAGAGAAAGAGAAGAGAGAAGCGAGCGGGCGGACGAGCAGAGATGACATCATCTCTCACTGCCCGCCCCGCATCACCGCTCTCCTGCCCTCACTAAATGGACCAATGCTGCCAGCCTGCCACCAATGCAGCGACAATGCACAATTGGTGGAACTGGTTGCATACCTCCCAACTTTTTGAGATGGGAATGAGGGACACATTTTTTACCGCTACTATTCCTTTATATTGGCTTTTGGAATTTACAAATACAGCAATTTAGAAATCAGATGAAAGGTTTAGCGCTGGGAAACACGTTTTGATAGATAAAAAGTGCATTTTATATACATCTATATAGATCAGACCAAAATGAGGGACAAATGAGAAGAAATGAGGGACAGAGGGACATTGCTCCAAATCAGGGACAATCCCTCGAAATCAGGGACAGTTGGGAGCTATGCTGAAGGGGAGACCTATATGAAGAAATAACACGTCTAAATAACCTTACATTGTGATGGTAAGTATCTACTACCTGAAGATCTCAAGCAGAAAATAGAAGGAGGATTTACAACTAAGATAGTGGGGGGGGGGGTGTATGCTGTAGGGTAAATGTTTTACTGTGGCAGGCTCATTAAACTGTTAGCATCTCCAGGCAAGCTTGATCTAATGGTTCTCTGTTGTACGACGCAGAATATATTAGCACTATATCAATGGGGAAGAAAGCAATACATACACTTTATTGTCAAAAGTATTGGGACGTCTGCCTTTACACACACATAAACTTCAATCACATCCCAGTTTTCATCCGTAAGGTTCAATATTGAGTTGGCCCACCCTTTGCAGCTATAACAGCTTCAACTCTTCCGGGAAGGCTGTTCACAAGGTTTAGGAGTGTGTCTATGGGAATGTTTGACCATTCCTACAGAAGCGCATTTGTGAGGTCAGGCACTGATGTTGGATGAGAAGGCCTGGCTCACAGTCTCCGCTCTAATTCATCCCAAAGGTGTTCAATCGGGTTGAGGTTTAGGCAAGTCAAGTTCCTCCACCCCAAACTGCCTCATCCATATCTTTATGGACCTTGCTTTGTGCACTGGTCCAAATCATTTGATGATGGGGGGATTATAGTGTGGGGTTGTCTTTCAGGATTTGGGCTTGGCCCCTTGGTTCCAGTGAAGGGAACTCTTAAGGCATCAGCATACCAAGACATTTTGGACAATTTCATGCTCCCAACTTTGTGGGAACAGTTTGGGGATGGCCCCTTCCTGTTCCAACATGACTGCACACTAGTGCACAAAGCAACAGTTTTGGAGTGGAGACTGTGAGCCAGACCTTCTTGTCCACATCAGTGCCTGACCTCACAAATGCGCTTCTGGAAGAATGATCAAACATTCCCATAGACACACTCCTAAACCTTGTGGACAGCCTTCCTAGAAGAGTTGAAGCTGTTATAGCTGCAAAGGGTGGGCCAACTCAATATCGAATCCTACGGACTAAGACTGGGATGCCATTAAAGTTTAAGTGCGTGTAAAGGCAGGTGTCCCAATACTTTTGACAATATAGTGTATATACAGCAGCTCTATGGCCCCACAGCACTGCGGTCGAGGACTTTATTCCCAGTAGGGACACTGCATGCATGAACGCTATGGGAGAGAACTACTGAAACTGGTGCACACAGAATCTGGTTCAGCTGTGCATGGTAACCAATCAGCTTCCAGGTTTAATTGCCAAAGCTTAAGGCCAGGTTCACACTGGTACGACAAACACTCCGACATTGGGAGCTCATGTCACAAGACGTGTGAAAATCAATGTTTCCCTATGGGAGCCGTCTTAACTGGTCCAACACAAGTCGGTCCGACTTTGAAAATGCTCCCTGCACTACTTTGGTCCGACTTTGGTCCTACTTCAGCCCATTGAATATCACTGAAGTCGGATCGCCATCTTAACTGACCCGGCTTTGGCATGGGTTCCTCCAGGAGCATACCAGGCCCTTCGGTCTGGTATGGATTTTAGGGGAACCCCCAAGCCGAGAAACGGCGTGGGGGTCCCCCCAAAATCCATACCAGACCCTTATCCGAGCACACATCCCGGCAGGTCAGGAAAGGGGATGGGGACGAGCGAGCGCCCCCCCCCCCCTCCTGAACTGTACCAGGCCGAATGCCCTTAACATGGGGGGTGGGTGCTTTGTGGCAGGGGGGGCCCTTCGCTCCCCACCCCACAGCACCTTGTCCACATTTTGATGAGGACAAGGGCCTCTTCCCGAGAACCCTGGCCAGTGGAGGAGGCAGAAGAGCTGGAGAGGGGAGAAGAAATCAGAAGAGTCAACGGAGCTGCCTTAAAGCGGAGTTCCACACAAAAATGGAACTTCCGCTTTTTGGAACCCTCCCCCCCTCCGGTGTCACATTTGGCACCTTTCAGGGGGGAGGGGGGTGCAGATACCTGTCTAAGACAGGTATTTGCACCCACTTCCGGCATAGACTCCCATGGGAGTCTATGCCTCTTCCTGTCCCCACCGCGCTGTGTGCTGGGACACACACGGGTCCCAGAGACAGCCGGGACCAGTTAGGAAGCGCAGCGCGACTCGCGCATGCGCAGTAGGGAACCGGGAAGTGAAGCCGCAACGCTTCACTTCCTGATTCCCTCACCTAGGATGGCGGCGGCAGCTGCCGAGAACCGAGCGGGATCTCGGCGTCGCCTGCCGACATCGCTGGACCCTGGGACAGGTAAGTGGCCATGTATTAAAAGTCAGCAGCTGCAGTATTTGTAGCTGCTGGCATTTAATATTTTTTTATTTTGGCGGTTTAGGTGGACCCCCGCTTTAATAAATTACTTTAAAAACCTGTGTACTGTGTTTTATTTTTGAATTTTTTTTTAGGTGAATGGGTAGGGGTACAATGTACCCCATACTCATTCACATAAGGTGGGGGCCAGGATCTGGGGGCCCCCTTTGTTAAAGGGGGCTTCCAAATTCCGATAAGCCCCCACCCGCAGACCCCCCCAACGGCCAGGGTTGTCGGGAAGAGGCCCTTGTCCTCATCAACATGGAGAAAAGGTGCTTTGGGGTGGAGGGGTACAGCCCCCCCCTGCCCCAAAGCACCCACACCCCCATGTTGAGGGCATGAGGCCTGGTACAATTCAGGAGGGGGGGCGCCCGCTCATTTCCACCCCCTTTCCTGACCTGCCGAGCTGTGCTCGGATAAGGTTCTGGTAAGGGTTTTGAGGGGGTTCCCCTTAAAATCCATACCAGACCGAAGGGCCTTTTATGCTCCTTGAGGGGGAACCCATGCCGTTTTTTAGCATTTTGCGTGGAGTTCCCCCTAAAGATTCATACCAGACACGGTGCCTGGTATTGTCGGGGATCAAAGTCAGATCCCTGTTCATTGAAGTCGGACGCATGTCGGACATCAAGTCCCAGGGCAAAGTCGGATCCAAAGTGGTACGACTGTCGTGTCATACCAGTGTGAACCCGGCCTAACTGAACAAGCTGAAATTAGAAGCTGATTGGTTACTATGCACAGCTGCACCAGATTCTGTGCGCTCCAGTTTCAATAAGTCTCCCCTAATATATTCCACCAAGCAGTAGAGACATTAGATTGTAAACTTCAGGCCCTTTTCACTCTTCTTGTTCACATTAGACGATTTGGAATCGCGGGCAGAATCACCACAAGTCCAAATTGCGGCAAAACGCACAACATGCGCTTGGGTGTCCTTATTTGTAATGGCGCCCCAAACACGTTGCGATTCTGTTATGCGACAACTGTGGCAGAATCGCACAGTGTTTGCAGTTCTATTAAGAATAATGCCACCCAAACGTGCATTGAGCGTTTTGCCTTTGACTTAGAATTGTGGGCGATCTATCAGCGATTCCATATTCGCCTAAAGTGAATGGCAATTGCGGCAAAATGATTGTTTAAAAATCACGCTAAGCTTGTCACCCACAAAGGAGCAGGAGCTTTTCTTTGGACGACACACGCTCATCGGGCGGTCCTTGGCTACCCTATGCGCGATGCACAGAAACGCTTGTAAATCACACTTTCGAAATCACAAGTAGGAACGCTCATTCCCCCAAAGCGATATCTGGACGACGAGGCCTCAAGGGCAAGGACTGAAGCTAATGGCCATGTGTGAATTGTAAAGAAATGTATAATGCCCTGAATACATTAGCACTGTATAATAGAAATATATTTACAATATATTGAGTGGCTTCATAGCCCACCATACATGGTACAATCTTTGTACACTCAGGTTCAGATTTTCTAATGCTTTGTAAGTATTAGGACCTACCTAAATTATCCAATAAAATTGCATTGTATCAGACAGACCCTTGCACTAGTTGTCAGTAGATGCTTTTTGGAATATAGAAAAAATACCGCAGTCACTTTTCAGATGTTCTCTATGTTCCTGGTGAGGGGGTTGGTCTTGGTATCCAAATTTTACAGCTGTCAGCAGAATAATAGGTGAAAGGGAATCTCCCAATACTTGTTCTGGTGGGGATTTCCCCATACTTTGAAGAGATCGTCTTTCACTTTGCTGTTGGACTCCAGATAATTACTTTTTTTTTTTTTTTTTTTTGACCACTTACTGTCCAAGCTAATTCTACCACTTCTCACATACATGTAAAAATCTGCATTTTTTAAAATGGAATATTTACTTAGAACCCCTAAACATTAGATATTTTCAGAAAGCAAAGGCCCTGGAGAAAAAAATGGTTGTTCCAACTTTTATGTCACACCATACGGTTTTTAAATGCAAATTTTTTTGGAAAAAATACACTATAATGAAATTTTGTGCACTAAAACAGAATAAAATATTCAATTAAAAAAAAAAAAAAAAAAAAAAAATATATATATATATATATATATATATATATATATATATATATATATATAAAATATGGTGTTACACCAAGTAAATAGATAAACTATGGTACCTAAAAATCTCCTTTGGTGACACTTTAAAAGCCTTTACAGGTTACCAGTTTAGAGTTACACAGGAGGTCTGGAATTATTGCTCTTGCTCTGACATTCACGATTTCTGTTTACATACGCGCTCGGAACCTATGTGCATTCGCATTTGCGTGTAAGCATGCTGGAACAGGAGGGCTTTACATTTTTTTTATATTATTTATTTTATTTAACCAATTGCCTACCGGACACTTTCGCCCCCTTCCTGCCCAGGCCAACTTTCAGCTTTCAGCGCTGTCACACTGAATGACAATTGTGCGGTCATGCAACGCTGTACCCAAATGAGATTTTTATCATTTTTTTGACACAAATAGAGCTTTCTTTTGGTGGTATTTAATCACTGCTGGGTTTTTATTTTTTCCTAAAAAAAGAAAAATACAGAATTTAAAAAATAAAAAAAAATAAACTTTTTTTTAGTTTCTGTTAGTAAATTTTGTAAATAAGTAATTTTTCTCCTTCACTAATGTGTGTTGATGAGGTGGCACTGATGGGCACTGATGAGGAGGCACTGATGAGCACTGATTAGGTGGCACTGATGAGGTGGCACTAAAGGGCACTGATTAGGTGGCACTGATGAGGAGGCAGTAATATTCCGCACTGGTGGGAACTAACAGGTGGCACTGATGGGCACTAATAGGCGGCACTGATGGGCACTGATGAGCAGGCACTGATGGGCACTGAAAGGCAGCACTGACTGGCATCAATAATCGGCACTGATTGGTGTCACTGATGGGCACTGTTTGGGCTTTACTGTAATCAGGGCACTGATGATTAATGCTCTGATTACCTGTCCTGGTCTCCCCTGCAAGGAGATACCGCTAATCGTCTCTCCTCGCCACAAACTCTGTCAGTGTGAGGCGAGGAGAACGAATAAACGGCACTTCTGCATTCACATGTGACTGGCTGTGATTGGACATAACCGATCACATTGTTTAAAGAGCCACGTCATCGGCTCTTTACTAAGATTGCGATCCCCGCACTGCGCATTATCACGTGCAAAGAGTGGCCGTTCTGGGGCGCCGTCATTTGACGGTGTCCCAGAACGAGAGCCGCACCGCCCCTCCGTCATCAAGTGGTTAAAAAAAAAAATTGGCACTGTCTTTTTAAACATTTTTGGTCAACTTTATTGCTATGATAGTTTCTCTTTATGGAGAGATCTGGGGTCTATTAGACCCCAGATCTCTCCTCTGCCCTAAAAACATCTTCTGCTACACGTAAAATTAATCTAGTGTCTGTATAGTCACTCAGATCCCTTTTACATTAAAAAGCATTGGGTGGCTTGAAAAAAAAAGATGCCAGGATCATGGTTGCAGCTGCCAGCATCCGGACAAGGTCATCCAGTGCCCAGGGCAAAGATGCCAAACTGCGCCCCCTAATTGATAATGTGCAAGCTTAGGGGATCCTACACCCAGCAGTCAATCGCTTGTCAAAATCACTGTGCAGCACAGTTTTAACATTGAGCACGTGCTTGTGTTGATGGCTCTCTCCTGGACACTTCTGTGTTGCAGGCTGTGATCTCTCTCCCACACATCCTTCCTGCTAGTGTAGCTCTTGTGTGTCTGTGAACACCGCCACCTTCTTGGTAATACAGGAGCACTGCACTGGCAGGAAGGAGGAGGAGGAGCAGAAACACAGCCAACACCGCCTCCCGGCTCTCTCCTCTTCTCCTTGCCCAGCACTGGGCTGACAGGAGTAGTGATGCTGTTGTCATTACTCCTGTCAGCCTTGTAACAGAAGGAAGGCGCCTCCATCCCTACAATAAACCATTGCGCCCAGGGCAGCTTTCCCTCCCGCCCACCCTTTGCCCCGGCCCTGGCAGCTGCTAACATGATCCTGGTATAACCACTGAAAGCCAAGAATGTACAGTGGAACCTTGGCTTACGAGTAACGCGGTTAACAAGCTTTTTGAAAGACAAGCAACTTTTTTTTTAATTCTGACTCGGGTTGTGAGTGTTGTCTCGCAAAACGAGCAGAATTCAAGCTAATGGCTAGAGGTGGGGGCGCCAGGGACACTCAGAAAGGTTCGGAGCCATTCGGAAATACTCGGAATGACTTGGTAATACTCGGAAACACTCGGAAATACTCAGTTCCCAAGTGTTTCCAAGCCTTTCCGAGGCTTGCCGAGTTAAGCCGAGCTGTCCCCGAGTATTTCCGAGGCTCTCCAGCGCCCCCCCCACCTCTGGCCACATGCGGTATTGCATGTAAAAGAAGTCATTGTGGAACTAATTATCTTCGTTTCCATTGACTTCTATGAGGAAACTTGCTTTGATATCCGAGTACTTTGGATTACAAGCATTCTCCTGGAACGGATTATGCTTGTAATCCAAGGTTCCACTGTATGGGTAAGTCCATTTGTAGGAAGTGGCTGTGGTAGAGTGGAGAAAGATGAGAACCTGTAAATGACAAAATACAAAACCTAATGTACGGTTGGCTCCTCTCATTACTCACATATCATTAATGATCTCTACCATCCCTATTAGTTACTGAAAACCACCTCCATCTTCCAACCCAACATCAGACAGGTGAAAGAAATATATAGGGGACTTGGCAGCTCTTACACAATCCATGGTGGGTATAGGCTTACATACATACACCCTCCCACACTTCACCTATTGCTTTGTGGTTTTGGTGGGTATTTTTTCTCCTTTTTCTTTTTCCCTCACTACTTTTTGAGACGGATTGTTTTCCCTTTCTCATACTTTGTATAACCTTGGTTGCACTTTTTACTATTTTTACTCCTTGTCCTCTTCTACTTTGTCACTGTCTCACTGCAGTATCTTGTCAAACTATATCTAGACAAATATACATATATTTAGTACAGTAATTACTGTTGATGACAGATATGGATGGACATTTCTATTCCACATATGCTATATCTACCCTCCATTGCTCTCTCGCGTGTCTCTCCTGGTTCCACTCCTACAGCTCCTGGGCCTGGGGAGCAGACAAGTCGTGTCTGTGAGACCTGCAAGTGGATGGATTAATCTATGGTGGTCATTGCTGGAGTATCTGGAGAAGGAAGGCTGAGACCGGGGTTGTTACATCCAGGGCCGGGACAAGGGGTGGGCAGGATGGGCGGCTGCCCTGGGCATCATGGTATCATGTGAGGTGGGGGGCACCTCAAGGAGATTAGGGGGAGGGGATTTGTGTTGAGAAGGGGAATTTGGGGGTCGGCAGGGGGTAATAATTGTTCTAGGAGGACAAGTTTAGGGATGTGTGCTAGGAAAGGTGATTTGGGGGGATTTGTATTGGGAGGTGGGATGGGGAAAGAGGATTGGTGCTAGGAGGGGGGATTTTGTGCTCTAAAAGTAATATCATAGAGGGGCAACATATTTTTTTAGGGGGGGGGTATTTTGTGCTAGTAGGGCTGATTGGGGGTATTTGTGCTGGGGGGGGGATATATGTGCTAGGATGGGGGATTGTGGAGAGGTATTTGTGCTAGAAGGGGGGATTTGGAGGGATTTGGAGTGAGTGTGTGTGTGTGTGTGTGGGGGGGGGGGTCCGTGCTTGGAGGGGAAATTTAAGGGGTAATTTGTGGATTTGTGCTAGGAAGGGGGATTTTTTGGGGGGGGGATAGATTTGTGCTGGGGGCATATGGAGGGAGAGAGGGTGTGAGCTGGGGGGGGCAAAG
This sequence comes from Aquarana catesbeiana, assembly GCF_042186555.1. Classification (NCBI taxonomy): domain Eukaryota; kingdom Metazoa; phylum Chordata; class Amphibia; order Anura; family Ranidae; genus Aquarana; species Aquarana catesbeiana. The sequence goes on from NC_133333.1 coordinate 39,719,214, forward strand.
ATTTGTGCTGGGAGAAGGGATTTCAGCAGGTTGTGGATTTGTAATGGGAGGAGGAGGGGGGGTAGGTTTAGGGGGTGAACATGCAGATTAGTGCTCAATTTGCTCAAGGGGGGGGAGAATTTTTGCTGACACATAATGTTTTAAATCTTGGGGGGGGTTCACAATTTGGAATGTTCGCCCTGGGCTCTAGATGACCTTGTCCCAGCACTGGTTACATCTGTGTTCCTGTTTGCTGGTCCTGATTGAGAAGCATGGAGATTGGAGAGGTCTCCCTATTTATTATCCAATGCTTATGTGACTTTTGTGATGAGGGTTAATTAAGGAGGGTAAGCGGCTGTGTTATCAGGTGCTGGTGGTGGTCTCCTCTTTTATCTTCTGTCAACCACCTTTGATGTGAAGTGTGCTGAACACTGTCTTTGGATTTATTTCTTAGGGACTTATTGATTTTTTAAGCGTTGCACCACCTCTACAAATGTTGCTATGGTATTCTGTGTCAGCCAATTTGTAAGTATGGGGTCCCTTACAGGGTCTCCTACAGTTTGTACAACATTATTCACCATCATGATTATATTTATATGGGCAGCACAGTGGTGTAATGGTTAGCACTTTCACCTCGCAGCAGAAAGGGGCGCTGGTTCGAATCCTGACCATGACACCAACTGCCTGGAGTTTGCATGTTCTCCCTGTGCCTGCGTGGGTTTCCTCCGGGTACTCTGATTTTCCTCCCACACATGCTGGTAGGTAAATCGGATCCTGTCTAAATTGGCCCTAGTATGTATGAATGTGTGTTAGGGACCTTAGGTTGTAAGCTCCTTAAATGCAAGGACTGATGTGACTGTACAATTTATATGTAAAGCGCTGCGTAAATTGACGTTGCTATATATAAGTACCTGAAATAAAAATAAATATTCTAAAATTGATGTTCTATTTTATAGACATGTTTTATATGCATCCACTCCTGAAGAAGTGAGTGGTAGCTCACGAAACGCATCAAGTTTTAAGATGCCTTGTTAAAATCATGTATCAACATCTGTAACCCTCAAGCATGTATCATACCTTGTAGCCATCACCTGCTTGGCATTTCTGTATATGCATTTTATGATTATGATAATTACTTTATCTATCTTTTAATAAATCCAGAAAGTATGTTTAGTCTATACTTAGTGGCCACTTTAACCACTTGCCATCCGCGCTATAGCCGAAAGACGGTTGCAGCGTGGACTTAATTTGCCGGGAGGGCGTCCATGGACGTCCTCCCATGCTTGAGCGGCCTGCGCGCCCCCCTTGCAGGGCGCGCGCGGCGCGCTTTGTGATCAGCTATGAGACTCGGCTGATCACAGATCGGAGCAAGGTGTTGATCCCGACCCCTTACCACGTGGTCGGCTGTCAGCCAATGACAGCTGATCATGTGATGTAAACAGAGCCGGTAATCGGCTATTTTTGGAGAGTCACCAGCGTTACCTACCAGTGCCCACCAGCGCCACTTACCAGTGCCCACAGTACCACCCATCAGTGCCCACAATGTCACCTATCAGTGCCCTCAATGTCACCTATCAGTGTTCACAGTGCCACCTATCAGTGCCCACAGTGCCACCTATCAGTGCCCACAGTGCGGCCTATAAATCACCAATCAGTGCATCATCAACAGTGCTGCCTATCAATACCACCTACCAGTGCCCATCAGTGCCACCTACCAGTGCCCATCAGTGCCACCTATCAGTGCCCATCAGTGACATCTATCAGTGCCACCCATCAGTGCCACTCAGCAGTGCCAACCATCAGTGCCACTCAGCAGTGCCACCCATCAGGGCCCATCACTGCCGTCCTATCAGTGCCGATCAGTGTCACCTTATCTGTGCCCATCAGTGCAGCCCATCAGTGCCCATCAGTGCAGCCTCATCAGCGAATATCAATGAAGGAGAAAAATGACCCATTTGCAACATTTTATAACAGACTATGAAACATGTTTTTTTTTCCCAAAAATTTCTGTTTTTTTTTGTTTGTTTAGCAAAAAATAAAAACCCAAGTTGTGATTAAATACCACCAAAAGAAAGCTTCATTTGTGTGAAAAAAAATGATAAAAATTTCATTTGAGTACAGTGTAGCATGACGGCGCAATTGTCATTCACAGTGCATCAGCGCTGAAAGCTGAAAATTGGTATGGGCAGGAAGGGGGTTTAAGTGCCCAGTAAGCAAGAGGTTAAAGTCCCAGGGCTTATTATATTTTGTTTATATATGTTTGATTTTGCGGGGTGCAGGTGTGTCACTGGTGGCACCAGACCACATATATAATTTTGTTATATATGGGACTTTCAATATGCCTTCAGAGAAAATGCAATACGTATACTTTTTTACAAAAAATAATATCTGTATAACAAAAAATAAATAATATAAGCATAAGGTTTACTTAAAATCATTATACGATATGAAAGAATGAAGATATAAATCATTATAAGATATCTTGCCCATCAGAATACAGTACATAGTCATACATAATTATACAATTTTCCTGTTTGAGGCATAAAGGTTCAATGCGTTTTGTGAATGACTCACGTCCTCAGGATCAATGCCTAGTGTATAAAAGTAAGATGATATTTATATAAGATAAATATACTGCATGAGTAGACCAGCATAATAGACAAAAGAGAACAAAAGAGAACAACAAAACAAAAAAAAAAAAAAAAGGGGGAAATAAAATATAATCACACAATGCATATCATAAAGAAAAATATCTCCTGACCAAGCGGAACAGGATAAAAAAAATAGAAAAGGTGGGGGGGGGGGGGGGGTCGGGATATGCCCCAACAGGAGAAATAAAGAAAAAAGTGAGCAAAAGTCCCTTGATCATGTTCTGCTTGGTCAGGAAATATTCTAAAAGTATGTGCACAAATCATTTTTGTTTATATATATTGTATAATTATATTTTATTTCCCTTTTTTTTTGTTTTGTTGTTCTCTTTTGTCTATTATGCTAGTCTACTCATGAAGTATATTTACCTTATGTAGATATCGTCCTACTTTTATACACCAGGTGTGGATCCTGAGGAAGTGAGTCAATCACATAACACATTGAACCTTTACGCCTTGAACAGGATAATTGTATACATGAAAATTTACTGTATTCTAAAGGGCAAGATGGTCATATCTTATAATGATTTTAAGTAAACCTTATGCTTTTATTGATTATTTTTTGTAATAAAGAAAAAGTTTTTTTTGGGGGGGGGGGGAAAGTATATGAATTGTATTTTCTCTGAAAGACACATACCTGTATATACACTATATTACCAAAAGTATTGGGACACCTGCCTTTAAATGCACTTGAACTTTCATGGCATCCCAGTCTTATGCCCTGTACCCAAAAATGTGTGATAGGACCTTGTTGACGGAAATTCCGACCGTGTGTAGGCTCCATCACACATTTTCCATCGGATTTTCCGACACACAAAGTTTGAGAGCAGGCTATAAAATTTGATGACAACAAAATCCGTTGTCGGATATTCCGATTGTGTATACACAAATCCGACGCACAAAGTGCCATGCATGCTCAGAATAAATTAAGAGACAAAAGCTATTGGCTACTGCCCCGTTTATAGTCCCGACGTACGTGTTTTACGTCACCGCGTTCAGAACGATCGGATTTTCCGAAAACTTTGTGTGACCGTGTGTATGCAAGTTTGAGCCAACATCCGTCGGAAAAAATCCATGGATTTTGTTATCGGAATGTCCGATGAATGTCCGACTGTGTGTACAGGGCATTAGTCTGTAGGGTTCAATATTGAGTTGGCCCAACTCTTCTTGGAAGGCTGTCCACAAGGTTTAGGAGTGTGTCTATGGGAATGTTTGACCATTCTTCCAGAAGCGCATTTGTGAGGTCAAGCACTGATGTTGGACAAGAAGGCCTGGCTCCCAGTCTAAACTCTAATTCATCCCAAAGGTGTTCTATTGGGTTGAGGACCTTGCTTTGTGCACTGGTCCGAATCATTTGGTGGAGGGAGGATTATGATGTGAGGTTGTTTTCCAGGGGTTGAGCTTGGCCCCTTAGTTCCAGTGAAGGGAACTCCTAAGACATCAGCATACCAAGACATTTTGGACAATTTCATGCTCCCAACTTTGTGACAACAGTTTGGGGATGGCCCCTTCCTGTTCCAACATGACTGCGCACCAGTGCACAAAGCAAGATCCATAAAGACATGGATGAGCGAGTTTGGGGTGGAGGAACTTGACTGGCCTTGCACAGAGTCCCAACCTCAACCAACTGAACACCTTTGGGATGAATTAGAGCGAAGACTGCGAGCCAGGCCTCCTCGTCCACATCAGTGCCTGATCTCACAAATGCACTTCTGGAAGAATGGTCAAACATTCCCATAGACACACTCCTAAACCTTGTGGACAGCCTTCCCAGAAAAGTTGAAGCTGTTATAGCTGCAAAGCGTGGGCCAACTCAATATTGAACCCTACGGACTAAAGCCTCCTACACACGATGCGATTGTTGGCAGGGAATTGTCTGTTGACAGACTGTTGTCCTAAAATCTGACTGTTAGTACGCTCCTTTTGACAATTGTTGTCCAACTTTCGGCCAACAAATGTTGGATGGCAGGCTAGTAAATTTTCGGCGGACAACAGTCTGTTGTTAGATTTTGGTATGGTCAGTACACAAATCCGTCACACAAAAGTTGAAGGTACAAACACGCATGCTCGGAATCAATGCTCACCAAACATGACATTAGCAGAAGGGGCCCAAAGGGTGGCGCTCAAGAGCTGAAATTCCTCGTAGTTCATCACTATGTTTGTGTTTATTGCACGACAATTGTGTACTGTTAGTATGCAAGACAAGATCCTGGCACATGCCCTTAAGACAAAAATCAGACGCTTGGTTGGCCAACAATCGTACCATGTTTGAGGCTTAATACTGGGATGCCATTCAAGTTCTTGTGCGTGTAAAGGCAGGCGTCCCAATAATTTTGGTAAAATAGTGTATATTTCTTTTACCTGACTAATGCTGGGTTGGACGATGAGTAGGGTGAGGATATCTTTCCAATGGGGAAACCAATGACAGTAAAATAACTTTCTAGAGCTAAAGTAACCAAAAAGTGCAACTCTACCCATTGATAACTGAATCATTCAATGTGTAAAAATTAAAAAATAAAATATAAAAAATAAAAGTACATCAACAAATACACATTACATGCATTATGACAAACAGTCATATATGTAAATAAAAAAAATGTGAATTCCAACACTCCTAATAGTCCATGAAAATCATATCCAAAACTTTGTGCTTTTGTGAGATTTTCAGACTATTAGGAGTGTTGGAATTAAAATTTTTTTTTATTAGTGCGCTTTATTTACATATATGATTATGTTTATCATAATGCATGTAATGTGTATATATATTTTTTTATATATGGATTGATTTAATCATTAGTGGGTGGTGCTGCAATTTTTGGTTATTTTATTTTACTTAGGGTGAAGTAATATTATTTTGAGCGTTAGCTTGCAGCCAATTTTTCATTGTTTATTTATTTTTATGTTATGCACTTTTAATTGTTGATTAACCATTTGCTTACTGGGCACCTAAACCCCCCTCCTGCCCAGACCAATTTTCAGCTTTTAGCGCTGTCACTCTTTGAACGACAATTGCGTGGTCATACAACACTGTACCCAGATTAAATTTTTATCATTTTTTCCCCACAAATAGAGCTTTCTTTTGGTGGTATTTGATCACCTCTGGGTTTTTTATTTTTTGTTAAAAAAATTAAAAAAGACTGAAATCTAAATAAAAAAAAATACAAAACCATTTTTTATTTTGTTAATAAATTTTGCAAACAGGTAATTTTTCTCCTTCACTGATGAGGCTGCAGTGATGGGCACCGGTAGGCTGCATTGATGGGCACTGATAAGGCGGCACTGATGGACACTAATGCCTCGTTTCCACTGAGTGGATCGGTTCGGGTCGGTACAGTTTGGAAGGCCTAGAATGGTCCGGCCTATTCAGGTGAGCGTTTCCACTGCAAGTCGGACCGCCAGGGGCCATACATGAGCTTAGAAAAAATGCCTAGCATGGTGTCACGCGTCCGCCAATCAGTGGAATGTATCGTAGCTCCGCCCTAAACGAACCGTACCATTTTCTATGGCCCCACATCTGAAGCAGAACCCTTAATGGTGCGGTTCGGTTCAGTTGTATGGGCCACTTTCATAATGAAAACACTCAAAATAGCGTACCGTACCGAACCGAACCGATCCACTCAGTGGAAATGAGGCATAATAGGCAGCATTGATGGGCACTAATAGGCAGCACTGGTGGGCACTGATAGGTGGCATTGGTGGGCACTGAAAGGTGGTACTGATGGGTGGCACTGAAGAGCATTGATAGGTGGCACTGAAGGGCACTAATAGGTGGCACTGATAGATGGCACTGATAGGCACTGATGGGTGGCACTGATGGGCACTGATGGGTGGCAGTGATGGGCACTGATTGGCATTGGCAGGTGACACTGATAGGCAGCACTGCTGGGTGGCACTGATGAGGCACTGATTGACACCACTGGTGGGTATTGATAGGTGGTACTTATGGGCATTGATAGGTGGCTGTGATTGCTGGCACTTATGCACTGGTGGGCACTGATTCGTGGCACTGTGTGGGCACTGGTAGGTGGCACTGGAAGGCGGTATTGGTGGGCACAGATGAGGTGGCTTTGCCTCTTCCTCTTTGGGACCGATGTCCCTTGCACTGAACCCGGTGATCCTCAGGTGAAAAAAAAAAAAGATTACCGATCTTCTGTTTACATCACATGATCTGCTGTCATTGGCTGACAGCTGATCACGTGATAAGGGGCCGGGACTCAGTGATCAGAGTGCACGCCGCGCGCACCCTGCAGGAGGGAGTTTTGGTGGTGTGCAGGTGGTAAATTTCAATTCCCGATAGGCATAGTGTGAAACGTTGCTCTGTGCAGGATGCTGATCTCTCTTCTTGTGCAGGGTGACAGGTCTTATCTCCGCCCCCTCCTGTAGTTTTATGCATTCACCCTGTCTAGGGTGGAGCCTGTTGTGTCCCTCCCACAGCTCTGCCCTCAGCCCAGGCTATGTACAGCACAGTGATGATATAATTGCTATTTTATATGGTGATATCTGGGTTTGCAAAGACATTTGGTGCACTACAGAGGGGATATACATATTAATATTCAATATATTATTTAAATATATTTAAATACAACTTTTTGTACCTGGAGTTTAGCTTTAAAGTAGATTCAGGAGGGGTTAAAACATAGTTCAGGTTTTCATTTCTGAATCCTTCACTTCCTGTGTGGTCACTGGGACAGAACGCGAGGCGAAATCTCCCCAGTGGGGACACAGACAGCAACATTGTGCTTTGAATCCTTCCTCAATTTTTTTGGAAGGAGTTCTGCTTTCATTTTTAATAACATAGCCACTCTGGGCAAAAAAACAAAACATATTTTAATAATACTATACATTTACATAGATGACTTCTTATTCCTAGAACACCTGCATGTGGTCGTAACCACAACTTGCATCTTTATTGGCTGATATTAGTATTTCTCAAGAGAACATTTTTTTCTTTTTCAGACGTATTTAGCTCCGTGCCACTGAATAAGTTAGACATCGGTGACTACTAATGCGCTTATTATCCCGAATGTGAAGCTGGAGCTCCGCTCACCCGGGAACAATGTTAGTTTTATCACCTGGCGTAATTCAGCTCAACAAATCTGCCATCAGAATTTGCATGGCTGATGCTTGCATTAAAGGGAAATTTCCTGTGCAGCCAGCGCTCGGTGCCTTCAGTGTCCCCAATTGCTTCTTTTTTTGCTGGCTGCTGCCATTGTGAATGTACCCTTAGGCCTGGTTCACACCTACGTGTTTTTTTTTGTGCTTTTTGCAGAAACGCACTACAGTCCATTTAAAGGTGTTGTAAAGTAAGAAGTTTTTTTTTATCTTAATTCATTCTTTGCATTAAGATAAAAGGCCTTCTGTGTGCAGCAGCCCCCCCCCCCCAGTCCTCCCTAATATTTACCTGAACCTATCTAGATACAGCGATGTTACATAGTTACATAGTAGGTGAGGTTGAATAAAGACACAGGTCCATCAAGTCCAACCTATGTGTGTGATTATATGTCAGTATTACATTGTATATTCCTGTATGTTGTGGTCGTTCAGGTGCTTATCTAATAGTTTTTTTAAACTATCGATGCTCCCCGCTGAGACCACCGCCTGTGGAAGGGAATTCCACATTCTTGCCACTCTTACAGTAAAGAATCCTCTACGTAGTTTAAGGTTAAACCTCTTTTCTTCTAATTTTAATGAGTGGCCACATGTCTTATTAGACTCCCTTCGGCAAAAAAGTTTTATCCCTATTGTGGGGTCACCAGTACAGTATTTGTATATTGAAATTATATCCCCTCTCAAGCGTCTCTTCTCCAGAGAGAATAAGTTCAGTGCTCGCAAGCTTTCCTCATAAACTAATATCCTCCAGACCCTTTATTAGCTTTGTTGCCCTTCTTTGTACTCGCTCCATTTCCAGCACATCCTTCCTGAGGACTGGTGCCCAGAACTGGACAGCATACTCCAGGTGCGGCCGGACCAGAGTCATGTAGAGCGGGAGAATTATCGTTTTATCTCTGGAGTTGATCCCCTTTTTAATGCATGCCAATATTCTGTGTTACTTTGTTAGCAGCAGCTTGGCATTGCATGCCATTGCTGAGCCTATCATCTACTAGGACCCCCAGGTCCTTTTCCATTCTAGATTCCCCAAGAGGGTCTCCCCCCAGTGTATACCGCATTTATCGGCGTATAACACGCACTTTTTTCCCTTTAAAATCAGGGGAAAATCGCGGGTGCGTGTTATACGCCAATCCCCGCCGATCCTCCGCTGACTGTGAGCATAGGAGCGAGCGCCGCCGACATTCATACATAGCCGAGTGTACTTGGCTAGGTTCGGCTAGCTCCGCTTACAGTCACGCCCAGTCCCGCCCTATGATGGACATAACACAGGGACTGGGCGTGACTGTGAGTGGAGCTAGCCGAACATTGCCGAGGACACTCGGCTATGTATGAATGTCGGCGGCGCTCGGCTCCGCCCACAGGGCTACGAGAGGAGCCGAAAGCAGCCGAGAGCCGCCGAGAGACACAGGTACGGCTCTGTGTCTCTCAGCGGTGCCATATTTAAAAACGGCAGTGACACTACAAGGCTGCAGTGTCACCGGGCAAGGCTGCAAATGACACAAGGCTGCAGATGACACAAGGCTGCAAATGACACTGAAAGGCTGCAAATGACACTGGACAAGGATGCAAATGAAACTACAAGGCTGCAGATGGACTCTGATAAGGCTGCATTGATAGGCATTTAAATGTAAGTTTTTTTCCTTAAAAAGTTTTTTTTCTTAAAATTCCCTCCTAAACTTGGGGTGCGTGTTATATGCCGGTGCGTGTTATACGTCGATAAATACGGTAGATTGTATTCAAATTTTTGCCACCCAAATGCATTATTTTACATTTTTCTACATTAAACCTCATTTTCCATGTAGTTGCCCACCCCATTAATTTGTTCAGATCTTTTTACAAGGTTTCCACATCCTGCGGAGAAATTATTGCCCTGCTTAGCTTAGTATCGTCCGCAAATGCAGGCTTGTCTCGGCTACCCCGGACTCCTCTCCTCATTGGCTGAAACAGCAGTGTGGTGCCATTGGCTCCTGCTTCTGTCTATCAAAGTCAGTTAGCCAATCAGAAGAGAAAGGGGGCAGGGCCGGATGGTGGCTCTGTGTCTGAATGGCAACAGGGAGCTGTGGCTCGGGTGACCCCATAGCAAGCTGCTTGCTGTGGGGGCACTCAACAGGAGGGAGGGGCCAGGAGACCCAAAGAAGGACCTGAGAAGAGGAGGATCTGGGCTGCTCTGTGCAAAACCACTACACAGGGCAGGTAAGCATAACATGTTTATTATTTTTTATTTTAAAAAAAGTAGGCTTTACAATCACTTTAACATGGTTTCCTATGGGACACGTTCAAGTCTATGCTTTTTCTCAGCCGCTGCATTTTTGGAAAGGTTTAGGGACTTTCTAAAACGCAAAACGGTGCATTTTTGGTTCATTTGACTTCAATGGAGAAGCTGCAGAAATGCATGTAGTGCATTTTTTGTTGCGATTTTGCCACAACTTTCATTTTTTTAATCTGCCCAACAACAAATTGGTCCAAAAAAAGCATTAAAAAAATGCAAAACGCATCAAAAAACGCATCAAAAATGTGCTTGCAAGAACGCAAAACACACCTCAAAAAGTACTGCAGAAATGGATCAAAAGCAAACTGCATAGGTGTGAACCGAGCCTTAGGGTCTATTCATACCAGGTGCAGTAGGACTATGTTCAATTCCAGTCTATACTGTAAGACAAGGCACAATACCTTCTCTCCTACCTGGCCGGTTCACACCACCGCATTGCCGTGCTGTGCAATGTTACGTTGTTACTTTTTTTTCAGCGCAGTGCAGTGCAAGGCGATCCATTGCCTTTGCACCACACGGTGGCCGACAGAGCTTAATGAAATGTAATTTAAAGATGGAGCGCCCTGGGGTTTAGTCAGGGAGCTCCTCACCAATATCCTTGTCATGAGTAGCTACTGTAGATAGTTGTTTATAGATCCATTGATTTCTCCCTAAGTTTGGCATTGTTGTACTTTTCTCTTCTGCCACTAGGTGGCCGGGCACTTGGATGGGAGAAGGACATTTCAAGGTCAAGTTATGGGTATATGGGATATCTCAGCCAATGGGCAGGAGTTTTCTTGAAACCCTTGGCCTGCTGGGAAAACCTATATATTTGGGTGGAGTCAGGGGATCTATGTTCTGTGCCACCCGGACTGCCATCTGGGTGGACGTGTGTCCTTTGCCCCGGGCTGCTAGGCCGGAGATTGGGCCTATCCCGGAGGCATCTGGCTGCCAGGCTGTGTTAGGGCCTATCCAGAAGTAAAAGGGCAGCGTAGGGTTGGGATTGCGGCTTGCAGTCCAACCAGAAGTGACGGTTCTGTCGACCGGAGAACCTGTCAGTGGTCGAAAGTAGAGGGGAAGCTGTGCACCACTAGGGGACCAACCACCTTTACCAGGGACCACAGTGAGTAACTGAAGCAAGTACCGGAGTAGTATTCTCACCAAACAGGCACGGTGGAGAATCGGGAAACTTCAGGTGGTGATCAAGTCAGGGACCCAACCAGAGGAGGTGACGCTTACAGAGCAGCCTTGTGTGTCAAGCCAGGGACCGAGCCGGTCAGCAGGGGTGAAGCTTGAAAGGTATCGGGAGTGCCAAGATAGGGACCCAGCAGGGAGGCGTGGGTGATGCTTGAGGGAGATACTACCACAAAAGCCTTGAGGAGCTCAGGGGATTCAGAGTCAGTGAATCGAGTCCAGTGAGAGACTAGGAGCTCAAAGGGCTGAAGAGCTACAAGTGGAAATTGTAGTGAAGCTGAGAGAACTGTTGAACTTTGTGTTGCGAACTGTTAGATACTGTTGCCATAGGAGACAGCAAACCTGCACGTGCAGAAATGGCACCTTGCTGGGGCATTTCCCTGCACGGCTGTCCTCCTATTGCAGTCTCGGAGTCTGCCGAATGAAATTGTAACTACTCAAGGGTGTCCTGGAGCTAACCCTCTTTCCCTCGCAAAATATAAAAAGGACTGTTAAAAGAAATAAAACCTCTTTTTGCATCCAAGAAGCCACCTAGCCACATTTAGAAGATTCCTGGTGCTACAATTCGTACCACCCTAAAACGCTGGTATGAATGTAGCCTGAGGCTACAGTGTGGATAGTTTGCAGTGTTCAGTGGTGGCTAAACGCAAAAGTAACACTATTGCGACGACTGCATGCAAACGTGCAGAAACTCCAGAGAGGCACCGACCCTGGATGCACTTGGCTGTATCCAGGGTCGGTGGCTCTGTTCGCATTGAACAGTGACAGTTGTGCTGGCCATAGGTTGCTACAAACAGCTGCAGCAAGCACACAGTCCTTCACCGTTCTCATGCATGTCAACCTCTTCCACTGGCACCAGCCATGAGACCTCTAGAATGGGTTGATGGTCATGTAGGAAATCTGCTTGTCTATGGCCAACCTTAGGCCTTGAAAAACATATAACTTCTCACGCTATGTGAAAGAATATTAAAGTCAAAACCCTGCAGTTGCTGTCCAAGTGTTAAATCACTTCATAAATCAAATATTATTATTATTACACAGGATTTATATAGCGACAACAGTTTATGCAGCACTTTACAATATAAAAGGGAGACAATACAGTTATAATACAATAAAATACATGAGGATTAAGAGGGACCGGCTCAGAAGAGTTTACAATCAAATATCAATATTAGAGCACTCACAGTCCGAAATATATGTGTATGTATAACAGTGACAAACACATGAAAAGAGTCCAAAGTCTTTTTCAAAAAATCACATATAAAATGTTCAGTGCTCCAAATTCCAAAGACGAAGTGCTTCAAGTAAACATGCGCCACACTCCCCTCTTGTATCCCCACTCACCAGAGAAAATGGACCCTCAGCTTTTCAGTCTGGGGGTCAAACACGCATGTGTCTGGTGTTGGAATACCAGGCCTCTTTGAGGTCCTTATTGAGGTCTCCAAAATGCTACTCTTTAGGGCAGAAAATCTCTGAATAGGATGGGCCTTGCAACCATAAGGAGGCCCTCCCGGGTTCGCCGCGTTTCGGCGTGCGTTCCACGGAGGGCGTAAGTGAAGTCTTTGGTTGCAAAGCCGGAAATTACTTCAGTGCGTGTCACCCCTCCCACAGGTCATCATCAAGGACACGTGTTTGACCCCCAGACTGAAAAGCTGAGGGTCCATTTTCTCTGGTGAGTGGGGATACGAGAGTGGAATGTGGCACACTGCACGGCATGTTTACTTGAAGCACTTCAGCACTTTGTCTATGGAATTTAGAGCATTGAGCACTTTATATGTGATTTTTTAAAAAGACTTTGGACTTTTTTAATGTGATTTTTTCTGTTTGTCACTGTTATATACAGTTGTGCTCATAAGTTTACATCCCCTGGCAGAATGTATGATTTCTTGGCCATTTTTCAAAGAATTTGAATGATAACACAAAAACGTTTCTTTCACTCATGATTATTGTTTGGCTGAAGCCATTTATTATCAATCAACTGTGTTTATTCTTTTTAAATCATAATGACAACAGAAACTACCCAAATGACCCTGATCAAAAGTTTGCATACCCATGGAGATTTTGGCCTGATAACATGCACACAAGTTGACACAAAGGGATTTGAATGGCTATTAAGGGTAACCATCATCACCTGTGATCTGTTTTCTTGTAATTAGTGTGTGTGTATAAAAGGTCAATGAGTCTCTGGACTGCTGACAGACCCTTGCATCTTTCATCCAGTGCTGCACTGACGTTTCTGGATTCTGAGTCATGGGGAAAGCAAAATAATTGTCAAAGGATCTGCGGGAAAAGGTAGTTGAACTGTATAAAACAGGAAAGGGATATAAAAAGATATCCAGGGAATTGAGAATGCCAATCTGCAGTGTTCAAACTCTAATCAAGAAGTGGAAAATGAGGGGTTCTGTTGAAACCAAACCACGGTCAGGTAGACCAACTAAAATTTCAGCCACAACTGCCAGGAAAATTTTCGGATGCAAAGAAAAATCCACAAATACCTTCAGGTGAAATACAGGACTCTCTGAAAACATGTGATGTGGCTGTTTCAAGATGCACAATAAGGAGGCACTTAAAGAAAGATGGGCTGCATGGTCGAGTCACCAGAAGAAAGCCATTACTACGTAAATGCCACAAAGTATCCCACTTACAATACGCCAAACAGCACAGAGACAAGCCTCAAACCTTCTGGCACAAAGTCATTTGGAGTGATGAGACCAAGATTGAGCTTTTTGGCCACAACCATAAACACTACATTTGGAGAGGAGTCAACAAGGCCTATGATGAAAGGTACACCATTCCTACTGTGAAACACGGAGGTGGATCGCTGATGTTTTGGGGATGTGTGAGCTACAAAGGCACAGGAAATTTGGTCAAGATTGATGACAAGATGAATGCAGTATGTTATCAAAAAATACTGGAGGAACATTTGTATTCATCAGCCAGGAAGCTGCGCATGGGAAGTACTTGGACATTCCAACATGACAATGATCCAAAACACAAGGCAAAGTCGACCTGTCATTGGCTACAGCAGAATAAAGTGAAGGTTCTGGAGTGGCCACCTCAGTCTCCTGACCTCAATATCATTGAGCCACTCTGGGAAGATCTCAAACGTGCAGTTCATGCAAGACAGCCCAAGAATACAGGAACTGGAGGCTTTTTACCAAGAGGAATGGGCAGCTTTACCATCTGAGAAGATAAAGAGTCTCATCTACAAATACCACAAAAGACTTCAAGCTGTCATTGATGATAAAGGGGGCAATACACGGTAATAAAGTGGTTGTAAACCCTTAGAGACCACTTTTACCTACAGGTAAGCCTAGAATAGGGCTTACCTGTAGGCGCAAGAAATATCTCCTAAACCTACACGGGTTAGGAGATATTTGCAAAAGACAGGCACCGATGTCTACAGCACATGTGCATACAGCGGCGTGCAGGCGTACTGAGCGTGCTGTTTCTAGTGGCGATTGTGCCGTTAGTGGCGGCTCTCGTGCGCATGCGCGGGAGTGACGTCATTGGGGCTCCGGCCAATCACATCGCCGGAGCCGCGATACCAGGAAGGAAGATGGACACTTTGTGGAAGAGGGGACAGCGGTGACATCGCAGGCCCCTATGTCAGGTAAGTGACACGTAATGCGATGCATAGTAGCTCATTATGCTTTACCTTTGCAGGGAAACAAAGAGGAAGTAAAACCCATCAGGATTTACTTCCTCTTTAAGAACTGGGGTATGTAAACTTTTGATCAGGGTCATTGGGGTAGTTTCTGTTGTCATTATGATTTTAAAAGAGTAAACACAGTTGACTGATAATAAATGGCTTTACCCAAACACTAACCATGAGTGAAAGAAAAGTTTTTGTGTTATCATTCATATTCTCTGAAGAATAGCCAATAAATCCTAAATTCTGCCAGGGTATGTAAACTTATGAGCACAAATGTATACACATATATTTTGGACTGTAAGCGCTGTAATATTAATATTCAAACTTACTGACATTTTGTCACTTTTCAGACCAAGGCTGGGAAAAGGGGTGGGCAGGGGCGTAACTACCACCATAGCGACCCATGCAGGCACTATGGGGCCCGCAGCCGAGTGGGGCCCAGTGAGGATAAGAGCACCGCCGGCACAGTCTCCCAGCCAGGGGAAGAGAGAGGAAAGGAAGAGGCGAGCTGTCCGTATCAGCAGAGAGCTGAATTGCCCGATGTAATAGCTTTCAATAGAACTTCCAGCGTTCCCGGGGCTCACGTCACATAGCTCCACCTTTTGGCCCGGTGCCTTTGATAGACAGAACGCCGATCCAATGCGGGACATGTGATGTCATCAAAGGTGTCGGGCCAAGAGGTGGGGCTATGTGACGATGAGCCCCGGGAAGACGGGAAATTCAAATGAAAGCTATTACAGCGGGCAATCCCACTCTCTGCTGATCCGGGTGGCTTGCCTCTTCCTTTGCATAGGTGGGGGCTGTATGGGGCACAGGTCACGCTGTATGGGGCACAGGTCACGCTGTATGGGGCACAGGTCAAGCTGTATTGGGCACAGGTCACGCTGTATGTGGCACAGGTCACGCTGCATTGACACTAGGGCAGCTGTGGGGGGGGGGGGCTGTTTGCAGGGGGGCCCCATACAACATTTTGCTATGGGGCCTTGCTATTTCTAGTTACGCCCCTGGGGGTGGGCAAGAGGGGAAGCTGCCCTGGGCGCAATGGTTTACTGTAGGGATGAGGGTGCCTTCCTTCTGTTACAAGGCTGACAGTGGCAGTGATAGCGAGTGATTGCTGGGGCGGGGGGGATCCCCTAAGCTTGCACATCATGAACGAGGGAGAGAGGGGGGCACAGTTTGGCATCATTGCCCTCAGCGCTGGATATCCTTGTCCTGGCACTGTTTGAGATGCTCGAGTACATGTAAATTTGCACTTTACAGCAATTATTTATGTTTTTTATATCTTGCAATTATTGCTTCTCTATTTTTTTCCTTTTCTTAAAAAAAAAATGTTTTAATGTTTAAGTTCGCAATGTAAAATAAGCGCTGTTCCATTTATTGCTACAGACATGAAAAACACATTGATACAGAAAAAAAAAAATAATACAGTTCCTTTTTTTCGAAATGTACTGCTCTGGAGAGCACAGACAAAACCGAGAGTTTAAAGGAATAAATGGAACAGGCCATTGTAGCTCAGATCCGGTGTGCAGAAGATGGAATGTGGAGAGAATTTAATAGGGTGACAGCAAAGGTAATAGAATGGAGCTAATAGAATTACCTGATTGCTGTCTTTAGATTCTGTTGCCACATAAAAGATGAAGGTTTGAAGGAGGCTCACAGCAGGAATGAAAATTGTGTAACGAATGTATAAGAAGTACTTATAGGAAGGACACAATACACATCACCGGAGTGGGAAATTTCATGGCCAAACGGCATGCAGCTAGTGGGGAAGTAACAGTAAGTCTGTATGTGCTGCTATTCCAGCCTACATTATACAGAGGTATAGTAAATACAAAGAGGGAAAACGGTATGCATGCTGGCCGGAGTTATCCTTTAGGCTCCACATATATGCAAATCGGATGCGCTTTGAACCACATCTGATTCGCATAACATATAACCCAGACCGGCTGTCAATAAAGCTGGTTCACATACACTCACCGCCGGCCACTTTATTAGGTACACCTTGCTAATACCGGGTTGGACCCCCTTCAGAACTGCCTCCATTCTTCGTGGCATGGATTCAACAAGTCTGCACTCCCTGACCCTCATTTCCTCTATTAGGTTTGCAGTCTGACAGCCCTCTCAAGCATTGCATATATTAAACATTATGTGCGGCCCCCTTGGTGATGTCAGGGGCAGTATTTGCGCCCCCCTTTAGCATTTGCGGTCCCCTTTGTCAGGGGAGGAGGCCTTAAAGCAGAACTTCCCCTTTTGGGTGGAGCTTCACTTTAAGAGCTTTTTAAGGAAGAGGAAGATTGCCAGGAGGCATCCACAAGTGCCATGGCTCCCTGAATATTGAAGCTAGTAGTGGAGATACTTCCATCCACACTGTGAGCATGGATGGTGGAATCAGTTAATTTTTTTTCTCAATAAACCTGCAGGCTAAACAAGCTTACTAATCATTAGATGTGGTGGCTGCATTGGTTTTCTTCTTTAGTCTTTTTTTCCCTCTGTTTTCATCTGGCGATCTGGCCAGTAACACACCTCCTGTATTAGAGCGCCTCCACCCTGGATGAAGAAGCAAAAAAGACACCTTTAGACAGCAGCATTTTCAGTTTGGGCCGATGTTAGTCTTCAGTCTGGGCCAATGTTAGTCTTCAGTCTGGGCCGATGTTAGTCTTCTGTCTGGGCCGATGTTAGTCTTCTGTCTGGGCCGATGTTAGTCTTCTGTCTGGGCCGATGTTAGTCTTCAGTCTGGGCCAATGTTAGTCTTCTGTCTGGGCCGATGTTAGTCTTCAGTCTGGGCCAATGTTAGTCTTCTGTCTGGGCCGATGTTAGTCTTCTGTCTGGGCCGATGTTAGTCTTCAGTCTGGGCCAATGTTAGTCTTCTGTCTGGGCCGATGTTAGTCTTCAGTCTGGGCCAATGTTAGTCTTCAGTCTGGGCCGATGTTAATCTTCAGTTTGGGGTGATGTTAGTCTTCAGTCTGGGCTGATGTTAGTCTTCAGTTTGGGGTGATGTTAGTCTTCAGTTTGGGGTGATGTTAGTATGTTAGTCTTCAGTCTAGGGCAGTAGTTATAGATGGACTAACAGATTTGGATGCACTAACAAACGGAAGCCAAACTAAAGCTAATACTTTATAAGCAGTTACAGCAAACCTTTTTTTTTCCTTTTGGGATAAAGCTTTTACATGAATAAATAAAAGCTGAATATTGTAAGCACCCCTTGCAGTGGTAAATGGTTTCTTTCATCCTTCTAACTGCTACATCTGCAGGAGAACTTGTTCTTTTGGAAAAACAATAGACTTACCTGCAGAATCACCAGGTGAAAATAAAAGAAACAAAGCCTAAAAGAAAAAGAAAAGAAAATGAATGCAGACACCATATCTATGAATTGGTAAGTCTGCAATATAATACTGTAAATGTTCGCTTTTGAGTTTAATATCACCCTAAAAATCTTTTATTGTCAGTTTCAAAATAGTGCAGATAATAGCGCTGTGCAGACCTTTATTGCAAATTACAGCTTAATAGCAAACAGCATGATATTTCTGCTTTTACCTACAGTATCTCACAAAAGTGAGTACACCCCTCACATTTTTGTAAATATTTTATTATATCTTTTCATGTGACAACACTGAAGAAATGACACTTTGCTACAATGTAAAGTAGTGAGTGTACAGCTTGTATAACAGTGTAAATTTGCTGTCCCCTCAAAATAACTCAACACACAGCCATTAACCACTTCCCTACCCACCCATAGTCATATGACGTCCACAGATGGGATCTCCCATCCTGGGTGGACGTCATATGACGTCCTGGGATTCCCGGCCGTCTAGGGGGCGCGCGCGCGCCCGCCGCGTTCCTCGGGACCCGGTGCGTGTGCCCGGCGGCCGCGATGTCCGCCGGGCACCCGCGATTGCCCGTTAACCGGGCCGGCATGTGGATCTCTGTGTGTAAACACAGAGATCCACGTCCTGTCAGCTCAGAGGAGAGCGATCTGTGTTCCCAGAACGGAGGAACACTGATCGGTCTCCTCCCCTAGTGCGTCCCCTCCCCTTTCAGTTAGAATCATTCCCTAGGAAACATATTAACCCCTCCCCGCCCCCTAGTGGTTAACCCCTTCACTGCCTGTCACACTTACACAGTAATCAATGCAATTTTATAGCATTGATCGCTGTATAAATGTGATTGGTCCCAAAAATGTGTCAAAAGTGTCCGATGTGTCCACCATAATGTCGCAGTCACCAAAAAAAATCGCGATTGCCGCTAAAAAAAATAAAAATTTTTTTTTTTTTAAAAAATGCCATAAATCTATCCTGTATTTTGTAGACGCTATAACTTTTGCGCAAACCAATCAATATACGATTATTGCGATTTTTTTTTACCAAAAATATGTAGAAGAATACGTATCGGCCTAAACTGAGGAAAAAATGTGTTTTTTAAAAAAAAAAATTGGGATATTTATTATAGCAAAAAGTAAAAAATATTGTGTTTTTTTCAAAATTGTCGCTCTTCTTTTGTTTATAGCGCAAAAAATAAAAACCGCAGAGGCGATCAAATACCACCAAAAAAAAGCTCTATTTGTGGGGGAAAAAAGGACGTCAATTTCTTTTGGGTACAACGTCGCACGACCGCGCAATTGACGTTTAAAGTGCGACAGCGCTGAAAACTAAAAATTGGCCTGGGAAGGAAGGGGGTGAAATTGCCCGGTATTGAACCGGTTAATGTCTAAACCTCTGGCAATAAAAGTGAGTACACCCCTAAGTGAAAATGTCCAAATTGGGCCCAAAGTGTCAATATTTTGTGTGGCCACCATTATTTTCCAGCACTGCCTTAACCCTCTTGGGCATGGAGTTCACTAGAGCTTCACAGGTTGCCACTGGAGTCCTCTTCCACTCCTCCATGACGACATCACAGAGCTGGTGGATGTTAGAGACCTTGCTCTCCTCCACCTTCCATTTAGGATGCCTCACAGATGCTCAATAGGGTTTAGGTCTGAAGACATGCTTGGCCAGTCCATCACCTTTACCCTCAGCTTCTTTAGCAAGGCAGTGGTCGTCTTGGAGGTGTGTTTGGGGTCAATATCATGTTGGAATACTGCCCTGCGGCCCAGTCTCCGGAGGGAGGGGATCATGCTCTGCTTCAGTATATAACAGTACATGTTGGCATTCATGGTTCCCTCAATGAACTGTAGCTCCCCAGTGGCGGCAGCACTCGTGCAGCCCCAGACCATGACACTCCCACCACCATGCTTGACTGTAGGCAAAACACACTTGTCTTTGTACTCCTCACCTGGTTGCCGCCACACACACGCTTAAAACCATCTGAACCAAATAAGTTTATCTTGGTCTCATCAGACCACAGGATATGGTTCCAGTAATCCATGTCCTTAGTTTGCTTGTCTTCAGCAAACTGTTTGCGGGCTTTCTTGTGCATCATCTTTAGAAAAGGCTTTCTTCTGGGACAACAGCCATGCAGACCAATTTGATGCAGAGTGCGGCATATGGTCTGAGTACAAATAAAAGGAAAAAAGGCGCCTCTAAGTGCAGAATAAAAACTTTTAATATCCCCAAACAAGATTAAAAACACTTACAGAATCAAGGATAAGAAGAGGCATAACATGGATGTATGAAGCAGGTGATCCGGCATCAGGAGGTCCCAGTGTATCACAGCTTTCCAGGGATAATGATATGCAGCAGCAGAAGGTCCCAGTGTTTTTAATCTTGTTTGGGGATATTAAAAGTTTTAATTCTGCACTTAGAGGCGCCTTTTTTTCTTTTATTTGTTTTCTATTAGAGATTGCTTCCCTCTTTAAGTGCATCCCTAAATGTTTGAAGACCACTTCATCCATCCAATAAAGACACTAACTGCCTGGTCCTGACATTCTGAGTGCCCGTGACATACGTTTTATCTGGGCGTATGGTCTGAGCACTGACAGGCTGACCCCCCACCCCTTCAACCTCTGCAGCAATGCTGGCAGCACTCATACATCTATTTCCCAAAGACAACCTCTGGATATGACGCTGAGCACGTGCACTCAACTTCTTTGGTCGACCATGGCGAGGCCTGTTCTGAGTGGAACCTGTCCTGTTAAACCGCTGTATGGTCTTGGCCACTATGCTGCAGCTCAGTTTCAGGGTCTTGGCAATCTTCTTATAGCCTAGGCCATCTTTCTGTAGAGCAACAATTCTTTTTTTCAGATCCTCAGAGAGTTCCTTTGCCATGAGGTGCCATGTTGAACTTCCAGTGACCAGTATGAGAGAGTGAGAGTGATAACACCAAATTTAACACACCTGCTCCCCATTCACACCTGAGACCTTGTAACACTAACGAGTCACATGACACCGGGGAGGGAAAATGGCTAATTGGGCCCAATTTGGAGATTTTCACTTAGGGGTGTACTCACTTTTGTTGCCAGTAGTTTAGACATTAATGACTGTGTGTTGAGTTATTTTGAGGGGACAGCAAATTTACACTGTTATACAAGCTGTACACTCACTACTTTACATTGTAGTAAATTGTCATTTCTTCAGTGTTGTCACATGAAAAGATATAATAAAATATTTACAAATATGTCAGAGGTGTATTCACTTTACTGTATGTTAGCTATAAAACCTTCTATCGTGTGCCCCTCTGAAACTAGTTTGTCTCTACTGTTGCTTTCCAAAGCAGCACAGACTGGAGGGTTTTCTAGCTAACGTTTGTAATGGCATGGGTCTTGTGGTCTTTGCTCTTAGGCAGGGCTTTTCCATTTCACTTTTTGCACAGATCGATTGTTTCTTAAATAGCCCAGCCATGCCAGGATCGTCACAGAGGGGAAGCCAGAAGGGCCTCAGGTAGACTCTGGGTTGCCATTTGAGCTTCTCTTCTTTATATTGTGTTGGGCAGTAGAGCAGAACCCGCCTTGGGTTGCGAATTGAATGCTGATAATGATATTGATGGACTTGTGTTCTCAGCCTGCACAGTGTATGGCTAGGAGCCAGAATGACACTTAATACCTTCATTCTCTCCCTTTACTGTAACACAGATCACCTGTGTATGGGTAGTACTCCCTTGTAAGTCACCAGCCCTGCGCATAAAGATAAAAAAAACAAAGGTATGATCTGGAGCAGCTTTTTGCAAACTTTTTACCCCAGAGGAACCCTTGAAATATTTTCAGGTCTTAGGGAACCCTTATTAAAATGAATTCATAGGGAGTCAATGAGTAGAATGCATGCTACATTGATGGTCAGTGGAAGAATGTGCCTATTGTGTTAAAATGTCACCCTTAAAACAGATAAAAGATCATTGGTGTGATGCTGCTGGCTCTGCCGAGCGACGTTCTACCCAAAAATACACAGGCACCATCAGATGGGAGGTCAATGAGCCCCATAGTCTGAGGAACCCCTAGCAACCTCTGGAGGAACCCTAGGGATCCATAGTACCCTGTGTGAAAATGGCTGATCTAGTGTGTTTATTTACATTGAGAGTGTACCGCATGTTTAATAAATCATA
The DNA here is from genome assembly GCF_042186555.1 of Aquarana catesbeiana. Lineage (NCBI taxonomy): Eukaryota > Metazoa > Chordata > Amphibia > Anura > Ranidae > Aquarana > Aquarana catesbeiana. The sequence goes on from NC_133333.1 coordinate 39,741,517, forward strand.
ATTGCATTCTTCGCCATATCCCTGTTTTTTTTTAGACTTTATTATGTATATTTAATTAATTTATTAATTAATTGCACACCCTGTAGACCAGTGGTGGTCAATTTACTTGCTATAGGGGGCCTTGAATGCGGTCACCAATATTACCAACTAGCAGCATATAATATTCAGTGAATATAATGCTACAGAAAGCTATAAAAACACTCCAGACATGCAACAGGAGATGGCTATAGACTACAAGCATGCTAAAAGAGAAGGTCAGAGGGTGCAGATATGAGTTGTTGAAGACTCGAGACATGCTTCAGGAAACTATCATAGACTGGAAACGGGAGTACCTACAGGGGGTGCAGGGGGCGCAATTACGACCTGGCCCCATGCTCCAGGGGGCCCAGATGGCCCCCTGTACACCTGGATAGCAGGGGCAGCAGCATATAGAGGAACCGATCCCTCCTACAGACACTGAATGTCCACTTCTTCTCCTCTCCCTCCCGCGGGCATTCAGTAGCTGCAGGAGGGCGGGGATCGGTTCCTCCATATGCTGATGTCCCTCCTATCCAGCTTCTCAATGCTCCGCCCGGGCCCCTGTCCTCTCTCCCGGCCCACCCTTGTCCTCCACAGCTCTCCTGGGTTCTCCCGCCGGCTGCTGTGGGGGATGCTGTCAGAATGAAGAGCGGGGAAGGGGCCCTTCCTTGTCTGAATGAATAGAATCAGTGATCCATACTGATCACTCTGTGTTTACTATGTTTCAGTTTGTGAATGAACGGGAAGCTGAGCACAGAGCCATTCCAGTCCATTCATTCTGTGCAGCTGAGGCTGCAGAGATGGAGATGGAGGGCTGTGTCCTCAATCTCCTTTCTCTATCTCAAAGGTGAAACATCAGAGGTCTGTTTAGACCACTGATATCTCACCAAAGCCCCCAACGGTGCTCCTAAAAAATTGTAAAGAATAATAAAAAATATCATTGTAAAAATAAAATAAAAAAAGTTAAAAAAATAATAAAAAAATTATATTACAAAAATAAAAAACTACTGACACCAGTGGAGGAACTACCAGGGTTGCAAAGGACGCACTTGTACCTGGGCCCTGGCGTTCCACCACTGGGCTCGAAGGGAAGGGCCCTGGCCGGGGGCCCTAAAGTTTCTAGTTACACCTCTGACTGGAGACACATTACATGAGACTGCTAGAGATCACAGCCCCATGCAAATCAATACACCCATAATTAGGCTGGCCATACATAAGTAGAATTTGGTTTTAAATTTTAAATTTTTAGAACATTTGATCAGTTTTCTATCTGATAGTGGGGTCAAATTGTCATTCACAACCGCAGTGACAAGAAAATTCACAGAAGCAGGGTGGAAAATTTTTCTTGCATTATTTTCTAAAGCGGCCCATAGATTATGCAATTTTCTTTCCTTCCACCATGGCAATTGTGATCTATTACATGGTGACCACAGCCTTCTACAGATGACGAAGTGGTCTTTTGCTTGTAGAGCTACATACACTATGTTACCAAAAGTATTGGGACACCTGCCTTTACACGCACATGAACTTTAATGGCATCCTAGTCTTAAGCCTCATACACACGGTACGATTGTTGGCTAATCGAGCGTCCGATTTTTGTCAAAAGGGCGTGTGCTAGGATCTTGTCTTGCCTACTAACGGTACACAATTGTCCTGCAACAAACACGAACGTAGTGCAGTACTAAGAGGAATTTCAGCTCTTGAGCGCCACCCTTTGGGCCCCTTCTGCTAGTTTCGTATTTGGTGAGCATTGATTCAAAGCATGCGTGTTTGTACTTTCGAATTTTGTGTGACGGATTTGTGTACTGACCATACGAAAATCTGACGTCAAACCGTTGTCCGCCGAAAATTTACTAGCCTGTCATCCAACATTTGTTGGCGGGAAATTGGACAACAATTATCAAAAGGAACGTACTAACGGTAAGATTTTAGGACAACAGTCTGTCAACAGACAATTCTTCTGACAATGCCCTACTGGCTTTAGTCTGTAGGGTTCAATATTAAGTTGGCTCACCCTTTGCAGCTATAACAGCTTCAATTCTTCTGGGAAGGCTGTCCACAAGGTTTAGGAGTGTGTCTATGGGAATGTTTGACCATTCTTCCAGATAAAAAAAAAAGTTAAAAATTAAAAAAGTATGGGACTTTGAGTGAGGCAGGCTAAGACCCAATAGGGGAGGAAAGATTTATTGGCATAAGTGTCAAAATGCGTAACATTATACATGAAAAGTAAATGCTCAAAGCATATACAACACCCTAAAATAATGAGTATAATGAACTTGAAAAACATTACATACATATGACCATAATGTAAAACATGAATGCCATAACAAGGAGGCAAATATACCTGGTACACAAGTGTGATGGAATAAACATTGTGGTGTTAAAATAATTGTCCATAAAACCAATGAGGGAAATGGGGACTGCATCCTTAAAAGCTCAACGCGTTTCATCGATAATCCGACAGGAGCAGATGCTAGAGTAGATAATAAAAAATGGTCTAAATAAAAACCCATGTTGTGGGAAAGTTATATGTAAAAAATTGGTTAAATAGAAGGTCTAATCCACAAACTTACATCCCACTGAATGTTGAACCCGAGTGATACTGATGTGCAAGAGCCGCCATATCAGTCATTCTTCCAGAAGCACATTTGTGAGGTCAGGCACTGATGTGGACAAGGAAGGCCTGGCTCGCAGTCTCCAATCTAGTTCATCCCAAAGGTGTTCTATCGGGTTGAGGTCAGAAGGTCCATAAAGACATAGATGAGCAAGTTTGGGGTCAAAGAACTTGACTTGTCTGCACAGAGTCCTGACCTCAACCCGATAGGGCAGCTTTAGAATGAATTAGAGTGGAAACTGTGAGCCAGGACTTCTTATCCAACATCAGTGCCTAACCTAACAAATGCGCTTCTGGAAGAATGGTCAAACATTCCCATAGACACACTCCTAAACCTTGTGGGCAGCCTTCCCAGAAGAGTGGAAGCTGTTATAGCTGCAAAGGGTGGGCCAACTCAATATTGAACCCTACGGACTAAGATTGGGATGTCATTAAAGTTGATGTGTGTGTAAAGGCAGGTGTCCCAATACTTTTGGTAATATAGTGAAAGAGAAGCTGAATCAGGGCTCCTTTAAATTGGATTTTTGTTCATATTATGTACATGCATGCATACTTTCCAGAAGGACGGGGCCATATTTGGGCACTATCCAGGGGTCATCATTTACTTCTTGGACTAAGGTGCCGGATTAGAGATGGCACAATCATGTAATCCCTGATGCCTGTGACATGTAATGTATGAATGTATTCATGCAGAATTTTTATTGAAAGGGCCATTTTAAATGACAAAAATACTAAAATCTGAACTTCAGGCATATACAAAAACGCAAATGAATGCAGCTCTGTATTTATTATACATTAACTACAAATATTTCTTAAATGTATGCAGTTCTAGTACCTAAATTTGACATAGTATCATAATCTTTCAGTCCCTGTATAGAGCTCAGATTGGGAGAGGGAGCAGCACAAGGAGCAAATTAGGCATGCTGCATTGCTCATATATAAATAAGGAACGTACTGATAGGAGGAGAGCGCAGAGTTGAGCCCATCATTTTGCAGCTTCTTTTTTTCGCAGTCCAAATCACAGTCTGGGAAAGAGACAAGACCAGTACAGTGGAACCTTGGATTACGAGCACAATCCGTTCCAGGAGAATGCTTGTAATCCAAAGCACTCGCATATAAAAGCAAGTTTCCCCATAGGAGTCAATGGAAACAAAGATAATTCATTCCGCATTGACTTCTATTGCATGCAATACCGCATGTGGCCAGAGGTGGGGGGGCGCCGGAGAGCCTAGGAAACACTCAAGGACAGCTTGGCTGAACTTGGAAAGCCTCGGAAAGGCTCGGAAACACTCAGAAACTGAGTATTTCTGAGTGTTTCCGAACTGTATTTCCCAGTGTGACCGGCGCCCCCACACCTTTGGCCAAATGCGGTACTGCACACCCCATTAGCTTGAATTCTGCTCGTTTTGCGAGACAACACTCGCAAACCGAGTCAGAATTTAAAAAACAAAAGTTGCTCGTCTTTCAAAACGCTCGTTAACCGCATTACTCGTAAATCAAAAGGTTCCACTGTAATTGTTTCTAATTACAGTAAATAAATACCAGGCCTCCTGCCCTACTAGACAGGACTGTGCTGTTTGGCAGAGCTGTGCAAATCTCAGGACTGGCTACACAGATATGAACATCTTTTGGCAAGTAAACTGGATATATGTATTTCTTTTCTGTTAGCATGGAGTCCTAATTTGATCTAGAAATAATATTTCTTTGCTAAAACTCTGAGGTGTTACAAAGAATTGAGTTTATTATGAAGTAGTACCCCCTAAACTAGACAAAAATACCCTCTAGAGTACCATCCAATGAGAGCCTGTGGTCTAATCTAGTTTTGCACAGGCAAGGTGTAATTTGGATATTTCACTGAATACTTTACGCACCCTTAGTTCAAAAATTCTAATTTCCTGATTAAATGGACACAAAAATTGCTTGGATTGAATATAAAATTGCAGATCCAATGAAATATGCAAACTCTCATTTTCCTATGCAGAAATAGACTATCCTCCAAATCCCCAAGTTCTTCATATTCGACAGTAATGACAAATTCCTATCCTTGTGCAGCGCCTCAACTGATCTGCATACTCATCCTCTGATATATTTAAACAAGGATAAGGCTATTCAACGTAGCATGCACAAAGGTCTTTATGAATACTTGAGTCTCAATTTTTCTCCAGAACATGCACTGCCAAGTAGTAATAACTGTCTTATAAGAACTGCAGTTTATTTTCAGTAAATGTCTGGAACTTTAGGTATATAACCATAGTAAACAATTATATTTAATACAATACATTTTTATGCCCTCTTTGCTTGTGCTCTTCACCCTTCTGGGTCCTAATTCCGACCAGCGTGCAAAGGGATCGATTTACTAAAACTGAAGAGCGCAAAATCTGGTGAAGTTGTGCCTGGTAGCCAATCAGCTTCTAACTTCAGCTTGTTCAATTAACCACTTGCCGACCGATGCACGCCGATATACGTCGGCATAATGGCAGCGGTGGGCAAATGGGCGTACCTGTACGTCCCCTTTAATAGGCAGGGATAGCAGCGTGACCGTGCCTGCGGGACTGGCGGACTCGATGTCCGCCAGTCTCCCGGCGATAATGTCACGGATCCGCAGAACGGGAAAGTTCCTATGTAAACAAGGCATTTCCCCGTTCTGCCTTGTGACATGACAGAGATCACTGCTCCCTAACATCGGGAGCAGTGATCGCTGTCATGTGAGTGGAAGCCCATCCCCCTCCCCCACAGTTAGAATCACTCCCTAGGACACACTTAACCCCTTCATCGCCCCCTAGTGTTAACCCCTTCCCTGCCAGTGTCATTTACACAGTAATCAGTGTGCTTTTATAGCACTGATCACAATATAAATGACATTGGTCCTAAAATAGTGTCAAAAGTGTCCGATGTGTCCGCCATAATGTCGCAGTCCTGATTAGTTACTAATAAAAAATAAAAAAAATAATAATAAAAATGCCATAAAACTAACCCCTATTTCGTAGACGCTATAACTTTTGTGCAAACCAATCAATATACGCTTATTGTGATTTTTTTTTACCAAAAATATGTAGAAGAATACATATCGGCCTAAACTGAGGAAAAAAATTGTTTTTTTATATATTTTTGAGGGGTATTTGTTAAAGCAAAAAGTAAAAAATATTGTGTGTTTTTCAAAAGTGACACACTTTTTTGTCTATAGCGCAAAAAATAAAAACCGCAGAGGTGATCAAATACCACCAAAAGAAATCTCTGTTTGTGGGAAAAAAGGACGTCAATTTTGTTTGGGTGCAATGTCGCACAACTGCGCAATTGTCAGTTAAAGCGATGCAGTGCCGAATCGCAAAAAGTGCTCTGGTCAGGAAGGGGGTAAAATCTTACGGGGCTGAATCGGTTAAAGTGTAAGTCCACCCTAACACTAAAATCTCTGCATCTACAGACATCCACGATCTAACACTAACCCATACCTCCAAACAGTTTGAGATAGGAATGAGGGACACCTGCTAGCAAACGTATGTAGGCATAGGACACGCCCCCTGCCACACCTCCTTAAAGGAAAGGAGAGTTAACCAAAAAAAAAAAGGTTAATTAAATCCACAAGGATCCTTTTTACCACTATTATTGCTTTATATTGGCTTTTAAAATTTACAAATGCAGCAATTTAGAATTTGGATGGAAGGCTTACATATCTCCCAACATTTTGAGGTGGGAATGAGGGACACCTACTAGCAAACATATGTGGGCATAGGACATGCCCCCTGCCACGCCCCTTAAAAGTAACATAACCAAAAAAAAAAAAAAAAAAGGTTAATTAAATCCACAAGGGATTTTTTTAACCACTAATATTCCTTTATATTGGCTTTTAGAGTTGACAGTTGCAGCAATTTAGAAATCGGATGAAAGGTTTAGCACTGGGAAACACTTTTTGATAGATAAATAGTGCATTTTATATACAACTATATAGATCAGACCAAAATGAGGGACAAATGAGGAGGAAAGAGGGACAGAGGGACATTGCTCCAAACCAGGGACAGTCCCTCGAAATCAGGGACAGTTGGGAGGTATGCTAACCTATCTAGCCCTGTAAAGAAGAAATCAGTATACATACCTTTTTTGAAGTTGATCTGATCCGTTCTCCAGCGGTGGAAGCTCTGCAAAGGACGGCTGTTAAATGAATGGGAAGTGACATCATCCATAGACTTACTATGGGGCTTCCGTTGTCGGCTGTGTCCTCTGCACCCGCCTCCACAGCGAAGACACAGATGACAGCTCAGCATGGGATCGGGTCGAATCGGCTTCAGTAAAGGTATGTATATTGTTTTCTTCTTTACAGGGCTAGATAAGTTTAGTGTTAAATCGTGGATGTCTGTAGATGCAGGGATTTTAGTGTTAGGGTGGACTTATACTTTAAGCTTTGACAATAAACTTGGAAGCTGATTGGTTTCTATGCAGAGCTGCACCAGATTTTGCAGTTTTAGTAAATCAACCTCAAAGCTTTTCCTCCAAAACCCTAAATTCTGATCACCTGTCGAGTACAGTCCAGTATACTACAGTCTATTCTCTACTGTGTACAGCTTCCCTTGGGACACTAATCCCCTTCCTGTACACACATACCCCAGGTTTCTAATAGCCCTCTCCAAAACTTTGTGCTGCTGCCCTTCTGGATTATGATTACCTCCAGTGTAGAACGCCTGATATCCTTCATTATACAGAGATTGTCAAACACAAGGCCCACGGGCCAAATGTGGCCTTGGAGGCCGTTTCACGTGGCCCTCACACCTCTCCTGCAGCTTCCGGAAGCCCCCCACCTCGTCTCTGCCCCCACCTTGTCTCAGCAGTCAGCAGCAGAAAAAGGACAGAACTGCTCCAACAGATCCTGCCCCTCTCTGTGCAGCCTCCCCCCCCCCCCACTTGCCTCTGCCTCCCCTGGTCTCTGCAAACTCTGGCAGCTGACTTCAGCCCTCCTCTGGTCCTTCTTCGGCCCCTGCACTTTCTGCTTCCCAGCTTCTTCCCCACCTTCTGCAAACTCTGGCAGCTGACTTCAGCCCTCCTCTGGTTCTCCTCCAGACCCCACACTTTTTGTTTCCCAGATCCACCCCCAGCTTCTTCCCAGCAGCACAAGGTATGGGGGGGTGCACTGTGATGAAAGGGAGGGTGGGGGACATTTGACTTCTGATGGTGGGGGGCTCTTAGCATCTGATGTAAGGCGGGTGGGGTGCCCTGGACATCTGCTTATAATTATGAGAATAATACAATTCTATGCCAGTTGAAAAGGAGGGTTGCGAACCACTGGAACTCTATTGGAGACTGCTCAGAAAGAACACCATGGCAGAACCATGTTCTATCTGAGCAGACTCCAATAAAGTTTCTTGTGAATGATACCAGCGACATGCGACCCTCCTTTTCAGACTTGCATCATCTGCTACAGGAGTGCGAATGGTCTCTTTGGCGGTCTGGACCTGCCCTTCATAGCTTAAGTCTTACGTTATTAGTAAAACCAGTAATAATCGAATGCAGAGGCAATTTTTTAATATGATAAAGAGTAGATACATTTATATATATAGTCTTACAGATACAACCAGCCCTTTGAGGGCAACCATAACGCCTGAGATGAAATTGAGTTTGACACACCTGGCCTAGATCCTGATAACCCTTCCCTCTAGATCAGGGAAATGCAATAAGCGGACTTCAAGCTGTTGCAGAACTACAAGTCCCATGAGGCATAGCAAGACTCTGACAACCACAAGCATGACACCCAGAGACAGAGGCATGATGGGACTTGTAGTTTTGCAACAGCTGGAGATCCGCTAATTGCATAGATCAACCTTTTTCCAGCCCAAAGGAACTCTTGAAATAATCTCAGGGAATCTAATATTAGTCCATTGGGGGTCATTAGGAAATTTGGTCCATTGGTGGTCAGTGGGTGGAATGCCCCTTACATTGGTGGCCAGTAGGAAGAATGCCCCTTCCATTGGTGGCCTGTGGGAAGAATGCTACCCTACACACAGTTTTAAAGATCATTTGTGTCATGCTACAGGCTTTGCCAGGTGATGATGGATTTGGATCTATGAAGGCACCAACAAATAGGAGGTCAATTAGCCACAGCTCAAGGAACCCGTAGCAAACTCTGGAGGAAAATGAGAATGGTTGCTCTAGATCATGTACATCTCCAGGATACTGTACATGTATGTAGACCTTTTACCTCCAGTATACAGAGCTCCATATTCTTGTTTCCCCTCCAGTAGAGAAACCCTTGGATCCTGCTTCCTCTCTGTGAGTCCTGCTCCCCCCAGTATAGAAAGTCCCTCTGCTCCCTCTACACCAAGATCCTGACTCATTTCTCCTGATCCCTTCCACTATAGAAAGATCCTTCATTTCCTATGTAGAGTGACCCCCAGATCCTGAGTCCACGTTTTGTGGATTCTGCTTGATCCAGTATAGGAAGCCCCCTCCTGTATGCAAAGATTCTGAGATCCTGATCTCTTCCACTAAAGGAAGAGCCTTCCCTTCCTATGTACAGTGATCCCCAGGTTCTGATCCTTCTTCTTTGTGCAATCTGTTTCCCCCAGTATAGTGACCCACTTGTCATATACCCCCAGATCTTGACATCCTTCCTCTCTAGAACCTGGTTCCTCTCTAATAAAGAAAGTCCTCCTATGTATGGGGACCCCCCAGTCTTGATTCCTTCTCTCTGGATCTTGCCTCCCCTCCTATATATATGTATCCCAGATCCTAATCCCTTTCCTTGTGAATTCTGCACTTCTCCAGTATAGGGAGCCCTCTACCTTATTATATACAGGGATTTCAAGATTTAGATCCCCTCCAGCATAGAGAATTCTCTTCCCTCTAATATACATAGACCCTAAGGTCCTAAATCATCTTTATTACATAGTAGTAGTGGTAGTAGTAGGTGAGGTTGAAAAAAGACACAAGTCCATCAAGTCCAACCTATGTGTGTGATTATATGTCAGTATTACATTGTATATCCCTGTATGTTGCGGTCGTTCAGGTGCTTATCTTATAGTTTTTTTAAACTACCGATGCTCCTCGCTATAGGGAATTACACATCCTTGCCGCTCTTACAGTAAAGAACCCTCTACGTAGTTTAAGGTTAAACCTCTTTTCCTCTCATTTTAATGAGTGGCTCTGTGTCTTGGTAAACTCCCTCTCCTCTCTGGACCCTGCTCCCCTGTAGTATAGGGAGCCCCCACCCCTCCTATATACAGAGAGCTTCCAGATCCAGATTGCCCCTCTCTCTGCATCCTGCTCCCCTTTAACCAGGAACCCCCAGATTCTGATGTCCCTCCTCTCTGGATCCCAACCCCTCTAATATACAGGGATCCCATCCTCTCTGGGTCCTAGTCCCTTACAGGGGTCTCCCTCACCACCTATATACAGGGATCCCCAGATCCCCCCCCTCTCCGGATCCCACCTTCATCTAGTTTATAGAGGTCCCCCTCCATCCCAGGGAGCCCCAGATTCCCCACCTCCTTGGATCATGTTTCCCTCCAGTATAGAGAGCATCATCCTATGTTATGTACAAGGACTTCCAGATCCTCTTCTCTCTGGATCCCGCTTCGCTTCAGTAAATAGCTGGTCCCCTAGTAAATAGATGGCCCTCTCCTATATTACAGTGACCCCCAAATCTCCTTCTCTCTGGATCCCACTATCCTCCTATATAATGGACCCCAGATTCCCCCCCCCCCTCTCTGGATCCTGCTTCCCTTCAGTAAATAAATTGTCTGCTGGTAAATAAATACCCTCCTATATACAGGGACCCCCAGATCCTCTCCTATATACAGAGACCCCTGCTTCTATATTATAGGGACCCCCAAATCTCCTAACCTCTGGATCCCACAAACCTCCTATATAATGGGACTCCCAGATCTCCTTCTCTCTGGATCCCGCCTCACTTCAGTAAATAGATGGTCCCCTCCCCTCCTAATTACAGGGACCCCCTGCTTCTATATTACAGGGACCCCCAAATTTCCTCCTCTCTCTGATTCCACTACCATCCTATATAATAGGACCCCTAAATCCCCTTCTCTCTATCCCTCCAGTTAGTATATAAAGGCCCCCCCCGATCCCATCCTATTTACAGGGACCCCCAGATCCCCTCCTATATACAGGGACCCCAGATCTCCTCCTATATACAGGGACCCCAGATCCCCTCCTATATACAGGGACCCCTGGATCCCCTCCTATTTACAGGGACCCCTGGATCCCCTCCTATTTACAGGGACCCCCAGATCCACTCCTATATACAGGGGCCTCCAGATCCCCCTCTTATATACAGGGACCCCCGGATCACCTCCTATATACAGGGACCCCTCAGATGCCCTCCTATATACAGGGACCCTCAGATCACCTCCTATATACAGGGACCCCCAGATTCCCTCCTATATACAGGGACCCTCAGATCACCTCCTATATACAGGGAACCCCAGATCCCCTCCTATATTCAGGGACCCCCAAATCCCCTCCTATATACAGGGACCCCAAAATCCCCTCCTATATACAGGGACCCTCGGATACCCTCCTATATACAGGGACCCCCGGATCCCCTCCTATATACAGGGACTCCCTGATCCTCTTCTATATACAGGGACCCTCGGATCCCCTCCTATATACAGGGACCCCCAGATCCCCTCCTATATACAGAGACCCCCAGATCCTCTTCTATATACAGGGACCCCCAGATCCCCTCCTATATACAGGGACCCCCAAACCCCCCCTATATACAGGGACCCCCAGATCCCCTCCTATATACAGGAACCCCAAGATCCCCTCCTATATACAGGGACCCCCAGATCCCCCCCTATATACAGGGACCCCCAGATCCCCTCCTATATACAGGGACCCCCGGATCCTCTTCTATATACAGGGACCCCCGGATCCCCTCCTATATACAGGGACCCCCGGATCCTCTTCTATATACAGGGACCCCCAGATCCCCTCCTATATACAGGGACCCCCAAACCCCCCCTATATACAGGGACCCCCAGATCCCCTCCTATATACAGGGACCCCAAGATCCCCTCCTATATACAGGGACCCCCGGATCCTCTTCTATATACAGGGACCCCCGGATCCTCTTCTATATACAGGGACCCCCGGATCCCCTCCTATATACAGGGACCCCCGGATCCTCTTCTATATACAGGGACCCCCAGATCCCCTCCTATATACAGGGACCCCCAAACCCCCCCTATATACAGGGACCCCCAGATCCCCTCCTATATACAGGGACCCCAAGATCCCCTCCTATATACAGGGACCCCAAGATCCCCTCCTATATACAGGGACCCCCAAACCCCCCCTATATACAGGGACCCCCAGATCCCCTCCTATATACAGGGACCCCAAGATCCCCTCCTATATACAGGGACCCCCGGATCCTCTTCTATATACAGGGACCCCCGGATCCTCTTCTATATACAGGGACCCCCGGATCCCCTCCTATATACAGGGACCCCCGGATCCTCTTCTATATACAGGGACCCCCAGATCCCCTCCTATATACAGGGACCCCCAAACCCCCCCTATATACAGGGACCCCCAGATCCCCTCCTATATACAGGGACCCCAAGATCCCCTCCTATATACAGGGACCCCCGGATCCTCTTCTATATACAGGGACCCCCGGAACCCCCTCTATATACAGGGACCCCCAGATCCCCTCCTATATACAGGGACCCCAAGATCCCCTCCTATATACAGGGACCCCCGGATCCTCTTCTATATACAGGGACCCCCGGATCCCCTCCTATATACAGGGACCCCCAGATCCTCTTCTATATACAGGGACCCCCGGATCCTCTTCTATATACAGGGACCCCCGGATCCCCCCCTATATACAGGGACCCCCATATCCTCTCCTATATACAGGGACCCCCGGATCCTCTTCTATATACAGGGACCCCCGGATCCCCCCCTATATACAGGGACCCCCGGGTGGACCCCCCTCCTCTCCGTATCCCGCTCCCCCTCCTGTCTCCCGTGTCTCTGCAGTGCTCGCCCCCGTGTCCTGTGCCCGCGCTGTGCTCGGTTCTCCCGGTACCGCCTCCCTCCCTCCCCGGTGATGCATTCCGGAGCTGCAGCTGTTTGTGTCCCCGTGTCCGGTGGGTGTCCGGTGATGAACCGTCTCCTCTGCTGATCACCATCCTCCATCTGTAACCGGAACCGGTCCGGTGCTGCGCTGTCTCATCTCTCCCGTCCTTCTCTCTTCATCCTCCGCCGGTCCCGGTGATGGGGCCCCCAGCGGGCCCCGGGCTGCTGCTGCTTCTTCTAGGATACCTGCGGATCTGTGCGGCCAAATATGTGCGGGGCAACCTGAGCACCAAAGAGGTGAGAGAGAGAGCCAGGGGCCACACTGAGAGAAAGCCAGGGGCCACACTGAGAGCCAGGGGCCACACTGAGATAAAGGGGCCACACTGAGAGAAAGGGGCCACACCGAGAGCCAGGGGCCACACTGAGAGAGAGCCAGGGGCCACACTGAAAGAGAGGGGCCACACTGAGAGCCAGGGGCCACACTGAGAGAAAGGGGCCACACTGATAGCCAGGGGCCACATTGAGAGGAATGGGCCACACTGAGAGCCAGGGGCCACACTGAGAGAGAGCCAGGGGCCACACTGAGAGAAAGGGGCCACACTGAGAGCCAGGGGCCACACTGAGAGAGAGACAGGGGCCACACTGAGAGCCAGGGGCCACACTGAGAGAAAGGCACCACACTGAGAGCCAGGGGCCACACTGAGAGAAAGGGGCCACACTGAGAGCCAGGGGCCACACTGAGAGAAAGGGGCCACACTGAGAGCCAGGGGCCACACTGAGAGAAAGGGGCCACACTAAGAGAGAGCCAGGGGCCACACTGAGAGCGAGGGGCCACACTGAGAGCCAGGGGACACACTGAGAGAAAGGGGCCACACTGAGAGCCAGGGGCCACACTGAGAGAGAGCCAGGGGCCACACTGAGAGCCAGGGGCCACACTGAGAGAAAGGGGCCACACTGAGAGAGAGGGGCCACACTGAGAGAGAGCCAGGGGCCACACTGAGAGCCAGGGGCCACACTGAGAGAGAGCCAAGGGCCACACTGAGAGCCAGGGGCCACACTGAGAGAAAGGGGCCACACTGAGAGAGAGGGGCCACACTGAGAGAGAGCCAGGGGCCACACTGAGAGCCAGGGGCCACACTGAGAGAGAGGGGCCATACTGAGAGCCAGGGGCCACACAGAGAGAGCCAGGGGTCACACTGAGAGCCAGGGGCCACACTGAGAGAAAGGGACCACACTGAGAGAGAGGGGCCACACTGAGAGAGAGCCAGGGGCCACACTGAGAGAGAGCCAGGGGCCACACTGAGAGAGAGCCAGGGGCCACACTGAGAGAAAGGGGCCACACTGAGAGCCAGGGGCCACACTGAGAGAGAGTCAGGGGCCACACTGAGAGAGAGTCAGGGGCCACACTGAGAGAGAGTCAGGGGCCACACTGAGAGAGAGCCAGGGTCCACACTGAGAGAGAGGGGGCCACACTGAGAGAGAGGGTCCACACTGAGAGAGAGGGTCCACACTGAGTGAGAGGGGCCACACTGAGAGAAAGGGGCCACACTGAGAGCCAGGGGCCACAGAGAGAGAGAGAGAAAGGGGCCACACTGAGAGCCATGGGCCACAGAGAGAGAGAGGGGCCACAATGAGAGACAGGGGGCACAGAGAGAGAGAGAGACAGGGCCACACGAGAGCCAGGGGCCACAGAGAGAGAGAGAGGCCACATGGAGAGAGCGGGGCCACACTGAGAGCCAGGGGCCACAGAGAAAGAGACCATACTGAGAGCCAGGGGCCACACTAAGAGCCAGGGGCCACACTGAGAGATCTATCTATCTATCTATCTATCTATCTATCTATCTATCTATCTATCTATCTATCTATCTATCTATCTATTCTATCTCTATTATAACACATTACACACAGGCACACTGTATATGATATAATGTATCTCTTTAATAAATGGATACAATGAAATCCTGGGATGTATTTGGTGTAATGTTGATAATGTGTTGCAGACAATCATGCTGTGATGTTTTATGTCTTCTATAGTGAATGGTGGAGATATGGAGAATGTTTATTTATAATTTTATCTTTGTGTATGATATAAAATCTCTCTGGCAGGATAAATATTTTAGAGAAGTTTTGGGCAGAGTTTGGTCCTATATCTATACCTCTAGAAGATGGGGGGACGATTGTAGCTATACCTCTAGAAGATGGGGGGGGGGCGATTGTATCTAGAACTCTAGAAGATGGGGGGACGATTGTATCTAGAACTCTAGAAGATGGGGGGACGATTGTATCTAGAACTCTAGAAGATGGGGGGACGATTGTATCTAGAACTCTAGAAGATGGGGGGTTGATGTGTCGCTCAGATATAGAGAATTGATCGCTCTGGCTGTGTGTTGTCATACTGTGGCAGTTCAATCTCCGTTTTATTTCGCAGACTTTACTTTGTTCTGCTCCAGCGTTGCTCAGAACGGATGGGAACGGATATATTTGGTGTACGGCTGACACTGGCTGTTGCCAGGACTACAATGAAGAGAATAGAGGACTGGTTGTTAGGTGAATGCAGCTGTCAGCTCAGTGAGACATTTTATACTGTGGGTTAGGATTTGGCGTTGAATAATTCTGGTCTCCGTTCGGTTTAGGTGACACCATAAGTGATATGTGTGTTTGAAGCTTTGTAGATTGTAAATCTTTTCTTAGCCTTTCTAGTCCCTATTCACACCTGATTTCCCAAAGTGCTGCTCTGCGTAACATCAGGATTCCCATTATAAATGATGGTGTCCATTCATACCTGAACATTGAGTCACCTGAAGCTCAGAAAAGTACAGAAGCTTCAGAGTTGAACATTTTTGGCCCCTATAGACTTCAACGGGAGGTCCTGAAAAGACCTGAAAACACACTGTTTCTTGCCTCTCCCCCTAGTAACTAGCTTTCCATTGGCTAAAACAAAAATGCTCATGTCTGTAAACGCTCATAAAACGCATGTACAAACTCGCAAAAAAACTCACCTGGCGTGTGAGTCAGGAGGTTCTTCTTTTTATTGTTGCTTTCAACTAAACCTGGACAAACTCTTTACAATTTTATTGTACAATCTCTGTTCAATCTGCTGTATATTTACTAAAACATTATAATAGGAGGACACATGTAAACGCTCCATTCAAATCATATCCAATCTGGAAGCTCCTTGCACTACAAATTGTAGCTCTAAAGGAGATTGTACAATCAGATTGTATAGTGACATTATAGTCCAGCCAGGGGTGTACCTACAGGGGTCACAGGGGTCACAATTGTGACTGGGTCCCATGGTCCAGAGATTGTACATTCAGATTGTATAGTGACCTTTAATCATGTTATGGTCCAGCCAGGGGCGTACCTACAGGGGTTACAATTGCATCCTGGCCCCATGCTTCAGGGGGCCCGTGCAGCCCCCTGTACACCAGGATTGGAGGGGCGGTGGGATATAGAGGAACCAAACTCCTCCTTCCTACAGCTGCTGAATGCCCGCTTCTCCTCCTCTCCCTCCCAGCTGCAGGAGGGAGAGGAATCGGTTCATCTATATGCTGCTACCAATTCCGCCCCTCCTATTCAGCTTCTTAGTGCTCCCCCCAGGCCACTGTCCCCTCTCCTGTCCCTCCCTGTGCTCTCCCTGGGCTCCCATCTTCCTTCACTCTGCCAGGTTCCCCCCTCTCCTCTCCCGCTGGCTACTTCAAAAGATGGTGTCAGGATGGAGAGCGGGGAAGGGGGCGGTAAATGTGTCATTTACCGGCCCCTTCCTTGTCTGAATAAATATTCTCTGGATCAGATGTGGGTATAGAATTGTGTATATGGAGGTTTTCTTTTTTGCTTCCTTTCATTTGATTAAACTAGATGGACTTGTGTCTCTTTTAAACCTGACTTTGTAATATAGCAATGTCCCCACATTTTCTTTTGGGATAAAATACAAAAATGACCCTCAGTTAACCGGTTCACTACCTCCCCACACAGATTTCCTGCGGCAGGGTGGCCACTCCGCACCAGTTCACGTACTAGGTACATGATCTGGCACTTCCAGGTCTGGGGCACGCACGTGCGCCGCTGGCTCCCGCTGTGATTGGACACAGCGGGAGCCAATCAGCGGGTCCCGCGGACCCGATGTCCACCGGGACCTGCCGATCATGGATGACAGAGGCAAAACGGCGGTCTGCCTATGTAAACAAGGCAGATTCCCGTTCTGCTAGTAGGGGAAACAGAGATCTTGTGTTTCAGCTAAGCAGGAACACAGATCTCTGTCTTCTCACAGCCAAACCATCCCCTACACAGTTAGAAAACATTCAAAAACACCTAAAAACAACAATTAGAACATGTGCCGACTAATAGACAGCTGCTAGTATTTGGAGCACACCTCAGGGAAGATTGGTTAACACACCTTATTGATTCGACTTAATGTCTGGAACCTGGGTGTGCTCCAAATACTAGCAGCTGTTTATTAGTCAGCACATGTTCTAATTGTTGTTTTTAGGTGTTTTTGAATGTATTTGTTATTTATGTCACCTTTTGTACTTAAATAAAATTTGTTCAATTTTTAAAATTCCTCCATACAACTGCCGCTCACTGGATATTTTATCTTTTTCAGACCATTCTCTGTAAACCCGAGAGATGGTTGTGTGTGAAAATCACAGTAGATCAGCAGATTTTGAAATACTCGAAAACCATGTCACGTTCAAAGTCACTTAAATCCTCTTTCTTTCCCAAACTGATGCTCAGTTTGAACTTCAGCAAGTTGTCTTCACCACATCTAGATGCTTAAATGAAATGCATTGAGTTGCTGCCATGTGATTGGCTGATTAGCAATTTGTGTTACCAAGCAATTAAACATGTGCACCTAATAAAGGGGCCGGTGGGTGTGTGTGTATGTATATGTGTGTGTATATATATATATATATATATTTGCATACAACTGTGATAGAGATATATATATATATATATATATATATATATATATATATATATATATATATATATATATATATATATATCACAGTTGTATGCAAAAGTTTAGGAACCCCTGACAATTTCGATGATTGTCATTTATAAATATTTGGGTGTTTGGATCAGCAATTTCATTTTGATCTATCAAATAACTGAAGGACACAGTAATATTTCAGTAGTGAAATGAGGTTTATTGGATTAACAGAAAATGCGCAATATGCATCAAAATGAAATTAGACCGGTGCATACATTTGGGCACCCCAACAGAAAAATCACATCAATATTTAGTAGAGCCTCCTTTAGCAGAAATAACAGCCTCTAGACGCTTCCTATAGCCTGTAATGAGTGTCTGGATTCTGGATGAATGTATTTTGGACCATTCCTCCTTACAAAACATCTCCAGTTCAGTTATGTTTGATGGTTGCCGAGCATGGACAGCCCGCTTCAAATCACCCCACAGATGTTCAATGATATTCAGGTCTGGGGACTGGGAACTGGGGACTGGGATGGCCATTCCAGAACATTGTACTTGTTCCTCTGCATAAATGCCCGAGTAGATTTTGAGCCGTGTTTTGGGTCGTTGTCTTGTTGAAATATCCAGCCCCAATGTAACTTCAACTTTGTGACTGATTCCTCAACATTATTCTCAAGAATCTGCTGATACTGAGTGGAATCCATGCGACCCTCAACTTTATCCAGATTTCTAGTCTCGGCACTGGCCACACAGCCCCACAGAATGATGGAACCTCCACCAAATTTTACTGTGGGTAGCAAGTGTTTTTCTTGGAATGCTGTGTTCTTTTGCCGCCATGCATAACGCCCCTTGTTATGACCAAATAACTCAATCTTTGTTTCACCAGTCCACAGCACATTATTCCAAAATGAAGCTGGCTTGTCCAAATGTGCGTTTGCATACCTCAAGCGACTCCGTTTGTGACGTGTGTGTGCAGAAAAGATTTCTTTCGCATCACTCTCCAATACAGCTTCTCACTGTGCAAAGTGCGCTGAATTGTTGAAGGATGCCCAGTGACACCATCTGCAGCAAGTTGATGTTGTAGGTCTTTGGAGGTGGTCTGTTGGCTGTTTTTGACCGTTCTCACCATCCTTTGCCTTTGCCTCTCCAATATTTTATGTGGCCTGCCACTTCTGGCCTTAACAAGAACTGTGTCTGTGGTCTTCCATTTCCTCACTATTTTCCTCACAGTGGACACTGATAGCTTATATCTCTGTGATAACTTTTTGTAGCCTTCCCCTAAACCATAATGTAGAACAATCTTTGTTTTCAGGTCATTTGAGAGTTGTTTTGAGGCCCCCATGTTGCCACTCTTTAGAGGAGAGTCAAAGAGAACAGCAACTTGCAATTGGCCACCTTAAATACCCTTTCTCATGATTGGATGCACCTGTCTATGAAGTTCAAGGCTTAGGCCAGGTTCACACTGGTGCGACGCGACACTCGTCCTACTTTGGATCCAACTTTGCCCTGTGACTTGAAGGATTTTAAAGTAATTTATTAGGCAGCTCTGGGGGTCTCTTCCGACTTCTCCGCTTTCTCCGGCCTCTTCTCCCACCTCTTCTCCCGATCTCCGGTGTCTTCTCCCGGGCTCCACCACTATCTTCTGCTCTTTTGCCCGCTCTTTTGCTAGTGTTGGCCTGGTCTTCTCCATCGTCTTCTTCCTCCGGTCTTCTTCCGATGTTGACATGACACTCTCTCCCGCTGTAATGCCGTGTGTGCGGTGCGCAACGACTTATATAGGCATGGGGCGTGGTCACCGGGTGATGTCATCCGGTGACACCGCTACTTATGACGTCACCGCCCCATCATGCCCCGGACGGTGACGTCATAAGGGGCGGGGTCACCGGATGACATCACCTGGTGACCACGCCCCATGCCTATATAAGTCATTGCGCACACAGCATTACAGTGGGAAAGAGCGTCGTGTCAAAATCAGAAGAAGACCGGAGGGAAGAGGACGACAGAAAAGACCGGGCCAACGCTAGCAAAAGAGCGGGAAAAAGAGCAGAAGATAGCGGAGGAGCCCGGGAGAAGACACCGGAGAGCGGGAGAAGAACCGGAGATCGGGAGAAGAGGCCGGAGAGAACGGAGAAGTCGGAAGAGACCCCCAGACTTTAAAAACCTGTCTAGTGTGTTTTTTTTATTGACACTTTTTTCCCCCCTGGTGAATGGGTAGGGGTACGATGTACCCCACACTCATTCACATAGGGTGGGGGGCTAGGATCTGGGGGCCCCCTTATTAAAGGGGGATCCCGGATTCCGATAAGCCCCCCGCCCGCAGACCCCGACAACCAACGGCCAGGGTTATCGGGAAGTGGCCCTTGTCTTTATCAACATGGGGACAGGGTGCTTTGGGGTGGGGGGGCCGCAGTGCGCCCCCCTGCTCCTAAGCACCCACCCCCCATGTTGAGGGCATGCGGCATGTGGCCTGATACGGTTCAGGAGGGGGGGGGGGCGCTCGCTCATTCCCACCCCCTTTCCTGACCAGCTGGGCTACGTGCTCGGATAAGGGTCTGGTATGGATTTTGGGGGGACCCCCACGCCGTTGTTTCGGTGTAGGGGGTTCCCCTTAATACCCATACCAGACCGAAGGACCTGGTATGCTCTTGTAGGGGGAACCCATGCCAGTTTTTTATTTAAAATTTGGCGTGGAGTTTCCCCTCAAGATCATCAGAGCACAAGTCGCATGCCAAAGTCGGATCAGGCAAGACAGCAATCCGACATTGATCCGACTTCAGTGATATTCAATGGGCTGAAGTAGGATCAAAGTGGAACCAAAGTAGTGCAGGGAGCATTTTCAAAGTCGGACCAGATAAGACGGCTCCCATAGGGAAACATTGATTTTCACATGTCATGCGACATGAGCTCCCAATGTTAATGAGCTCACCAAACCAATTGTGTGTTCCAATTAACCAGTGCTAAGTAGTTACAGATATTCAAATCAAGAAAATGACAAGGGTGCTCAAATTTATGCACCTGTCTAATTTCATTTTGATGCATATTGCGCATTTTCTGTTAATCCAATAAACCTCATTTCACTACTGAAATATTACTGTGTCCTTCAGTTATTTGATAGATAAAAATGAAATTGCTGATCCAAACACCCAAATATTTATAAGTGACAATCATGGAAATTGTCAGGGGTTCTTAAACTTTTGCATACAACTGTGTATATATATATATATATATATATATATATATATATATATATATATATATATATATATATATATATATATATATATTTTATTTTTTATTTTTTTCTAAATAAAATGATTACAGTTTTGTTTCAGTAGCTGAAACGGATACTAATATACAAATCATCTAATCTCTTAATTTTGGAATACTAGTTACCAACAAGTGTCAAGGATCTGGGGGTCCTAGCAGATGAGACTCAATAGCATGTAATGTCAAGCTGCAACAAGCAAGGCCAGAAGACTATTATCATGCATTAAGAAGGGAGTAAATACTCAAAAGATAAAACTATATTCCTACTACTTTCCAAACTCTGATTCTCCCTGTAGAGGCTTAAAGTGGTTGTAAACCTCAGACATGAAATATGAACAAATCGTATCCCTCTATAGTATGTACTTATTTCAATGAAGAGCACTAAGTGTCATATCTGTCTGCTGCTTTGATCCTCTGCTATCTGCATGAATCACTTCTGACAAGTTTTTCTGACACCAAGAGAATAAAGGTGACAGGGGAGAGATCTCCAGCTGATTGATAGCCTCAGCTCTGTCCCTGTGTGCTGGGGGTGTGTCCCTTCCCTCCAATCAGCTGTCAGAGCTCTCCTCCCTGGGCTCTGCAGAGTGTAATTTCAGCTGTCTGTGCACCTTTTTGTCTGACAGCTCAGACAAGCTTTATAATCCCTGGACTTTGAACAGATGTAGAGAAGACTAGAGATAAACAGGTATAACTTATGTAGGAGGGTTTGTTTAATCTCTGAGTATCACCTGAGTCTGGTCACTTTACTGGGTATATGTAAGGCTTTACGACAATTTTGAGAGAACACATGGCCGCCCCACTAAATTCGAGAGGGTTTGGGGGGGGGGGGGCAGTTGGTTTGATGTACCATGATTGGCTCCAGTAGACCTGATAATTGATAGGATATTGAGACAGAATGCCTTTGATTACTTAATGTTGGTTACTACTTTCTGATTTTGGAATGTGCCATAGCGGTGGTCTATTGGTACTGTCATTTCTGTTTTCAGCCACTAGGTGGGGTTGTATGTTCTCTTCAGTGAGCTGATGTCTCTTTGTAGCTCTTTGAAGTTGGAAGCAGTAATTGACTACAGTAGTACCTTGGATTACGAGCATAATTCGTTCCAGAAGCATGCTTGTAATCCAAAGCACTCGTATATCAAAGCGAGTTTCTCCATAGGAATCGATGTAAACTCAGATAATTTGTTCCAGTGTCACTGCTAGTGTATACAGTACCGCATGTGGCAAGAGGTGGGGGGGGGCACCCGACACACTCGGAGACCACTCAAAGACGCTCAGAGACACTCGGAAACGCTCGGAGACACTGTGTCTCCAAGTGTCTCTGATCGTCTCCGAGCATCACTGGCGCCCCCGCACCTCTGGTCACATGCGGTACTGCACACCCCAGAGGCTTGAATCCTGCTCGTCTTGCAAGACAACTCTCACAAATTGAGCCAGGATATTTTTTTTAAAAAACAACTCCTATTGCGAAACGCTCGTAAACCGCGTTGCTCGCAATCTGAGGTTTTACTGTACTTGTTTTGGACATTGCAACTTTACATTCTTTTATGAGTGTTTATGGAACATGTATGCTTCAGCGCGTTCAAATAAAAACTTAATTCTGAAAAAAAAAAAAGAAGAAGACAGATGGCCACACAATGAAGTTGAACGAGAAGTTGTCCAATTTCAAATGACATAGGTGTTTTTTTTTTACTGTTAGAGGGGTAAGGATGTGGAACTCCCTTCCACAGTTGGTGGTGTCAGTGGCGAGTGTAGATACATGAGAAAAAAAAAATAGATGCGTTTCTTAGTGAGAGTAATGTACTGGGGTATGGACAATAGTAGCCAACATCCGATGGCGTTCGCAGTTATGTAGGGTTTCATAGCCACTCACCTGGTTGCTGAGGCTCTGAATTTTATTATAGGAATGTATAAGGGATGACCATCAGTGCTGACTTTCAGAGAAGTCACAATTTGCATAATGCTGCCAGGCGATTTTTTTTTTTTTGGACATTTCTGATATACTGAGCGGTGATGGAGTTTATACTGCGTGGTGCGTAGTTTTTAGCTATAAGTATTCTGACTATTGTGCTGGTTTGTGCTGCATTAGGTAGAAGACCCGGGATCAGCATCACATCCATAAAACATTCACCTTGAAACCAAGTGAGCAATGACAATGTCTGGATTTCCATCTTCTCTGTTTCACTTTATGAAGTCGTCCTGCACACACACATATGTCTGTGTATATTTATGACGCCCAGCGAAGCAATAACCTTTATGTATTAGCACCATTTCCAACCATAGTACCCTACTGGGGCTCGGAAATGTGTAGAGGCTGTATAGATGCCTGTTGTCCTTGACTTCAAGGACGGTTTGATTTGTCCCTGGAAACTTCTCTCCTGTAAATATTCTTGTGGTTTTTTTTTTTCTTTTTCATGCAGCCCAGCCATACAATAGCGTATGTTTTATCTTTTTTTTTTTTTTTTTTAGACTTTTTTTTTATGTCCAATGTAGTAAATATTTGAAGCAGTACAGGTTCTAGGATCTTCGGTCCTCTCTTAACCTCCCTGGCGGTATGATTATGTCCGATTTTTGATGCTGAAAGCGGTACAATTATTTTGCATGGAAATTTGGCGTTTTAGTCCTGTTATGCCCCGTACACACGGTCGGATTTTCCAACGGAAAATGTGCGATCGGAGTGTGTTGTCGGAAATTCCGACCGTGTGTGGGCTCCATCGGAACTTTTTCCATCCGATTTTCCGACACACAAAGTTTGAGAGCAGGCTATAAAATTTTCCGACAACAAAATCCGTTGTCGGAATTTCCGATCGTGTGTACACAAATCCGACGCACAAAGTGCCACGCATGCTCAGAATAAATAAAGAGATGAAAGCTATTGGCTACTGCCCCGTTTATAGTTCCCGACGTACGTGTTTTACGTCACCGCGTTCAGAATGACCGGATTTTCCGACAACTTTGTGTGACCGTGTGTATGCAAGACAAGTTTGAGCCAACATCCGTCGGAAAAAATCCTAGGATTTTGTTGTCGGAATGTCCGATCAATGTCCGACCGTGTGTACGGGGCATAATTCTTAGGAATAACACACATAAATCTGTCCAAACAAGAGTCTAGTAGATATCCCGGGTATGATAAAGTTTGAAACACGAAATCATAAATTATAATATAATAAAATAACTATAAATAATTATAACAAATAATAATATAATAATAATAAAAAATATTCAATAATGTAATCAAATCAAAAACACTGGAATTTGCTCAGTTGCAGAATTGTCGCTGTCGTTACTTTCAGTGTTTGATGACGGATTTCCCCACCAATCACTATCGCTCCATTCTGCAAGTGATTCTAATTTATTATCGCTGTTTCCTAGCTGGTCTAAAACCACTTTTGATGTAAAGGGACACTTTTAGGTTGCTATGGACAATCTCCAGTTTCCAGGCAGAAAGAACAGTATATATATAATACAAAACTGCATGCAGGGCACTGGAGAAACCACTAGGGACAAAAGAGAGGTGAAATAAATTGATACAGTAATGTAATCTGTAAGATTGCAGTGTACTGTATGTATTGTGTTTTTACTTTTTTAATTTGGCGCCGTTCTCCGTCCCCGTGTGTCGCAGCGCTCGCAGGGAACGGAGCTCGGCACTGTAATAGATCCGGCGGAGGACACGGCTCACACACAGAGCGGGGAGGACATCGCAGGATCCTGGGGACAAGGTAAGTAACCTCTTCCATGGATCCTGCGATGCGATCCCGAGTGTGGCTCGGGGGTTACCGCTTTTGGTACTGAAAATCTACCCCGAGCCAGACTCGGGATTACCGTCAGGGTGGTTAATAAGCAAAATAGTCCTGGAAGTTATTTTAAGGCTCCATGCACACTGGACGTTAAAATAACGTTATAAAAATGACAGTAGCTTTGCAGTGCGTTTTTTAACGTTTTTGCAATAGCGTTTATTAGCGTTTTTTGCGTTTTTCCGCGTTAGCGTTTTTTTATTTGAAGAAAACTTTATTTTTTTTTCAATGGATCAAAAACGTTTAAAAAATGCTGGTGAGCCATGTTTTTGAGCGTTTATCAACGTTAATCAGCGTTTATGTGTTTTTTGTGGTCAGAAAACCAGCTTCTGAACGCGATTTTAGGGCGTTCAGACATCAGCCCATAAACTCCACTGCTGATAAACGTCCGTGTGTGCATGTACATAGGATAACATAGTGGGGAGTTTATGGGCTATTAAAAAAAAGCCCAAACTCCCAAAAACGGCCGTTTGTGAGCTTCAGTGTGCATGGGGCCCAAGGCTTCGTGTACACGGGACGTTTTTACAAACTCTACCGAATGATTTAACTTGACAGATAGTAACCCATGTTTAACACATCGGTTTTGCCGAGTTTAGCAGCGTTTTGCCACGTTTGTGCTTGGAAGCGTTTTTTCAAAATAGCCAAAAATGAAAAACGCCTGTAAACGAAACGCGGCTAAACGCGAGTATAGCTCCGTTTAGCCGCGTTTAGAAGCGTGTGGCGCTTGAAATGCCTGTAAACTCAGCTTCTGAATGCATTTTTTTGCTTTCCAAAAAATGCCTCTAAACTCAACTGCCTAGAAATGACTATAAACCACCCTGTGTACATGGACAGATAAGATAACATGGCGGAGAGTTCAGGGGAGGTTGAAAAAAAACTCTCAACTGTTCCTAAATGTCCATTTACCAGCAGCAGTGTACATGAGGCCTTAGTCAAATAAATGTTTATTCAAGTATAACCACTTGACCTCAAGAAGATTTACCCCCCTTCATGACCAGACCCCTGACTCCTTACATTGGTAGTCAGTGGAAAGAATGGTCTTTACATTTGTTGCTAATGGGAAGAACGGTCTTTACATTGGTGATCAGTGGCAAGAATGGTCCTTACATTGGCAGTCAGTGGGAAGAATGGTCCATACATTGGTAGTCAGTGGGAAGAATGGTCTTTACATTTGTTGCTAATGGGAAGAATGGTCTTTACATTGGTGGTCAGTGGGAAGAATGGTCTTTACATTGGTGATCAGTGGGAAGAATGGTCTTTACATTGGTGGTCAGTGGGAAGAATGGTCTTTACATTGGTGATCAGTGGGAAGAATGGTCTTTACATTGGTGGTCAGTGGGAAGAATGGTCTTTACATTGGTGGTCAGTGGGAAGAATGGTCTTTACATTGGTGGTCAGTGGGAAGAATGATCCCTACATTGCAAAAGTTAGTCTTTGGGTATGTAAGGGACTTTTTAGACATGTATATGAACAACACCATATACCCAACTGTGGGTATAGGAATGGGTATATGGGATTGTATGATATTATTTATTTATTTTTATGGTTGAACTAATGTGAGACAAAGTTTAATTGCACTCATTCCCTATATAGAGATGGTCCATGTTCTGAATTTAGTTCAAATATTGTGCATAACTTGCATATGTGAAGGATTCCCAACACCTTTCGAATGAATCTTCATCAAGGGCGGGAGTACACTTACTGTATGTAGAGCAGAAGGAGAACATATATTTATCAGCCAAACATTATTAAAAAAAAATCCAAGCTTTCAGACCTGGAAGATGTCGGGGAGGTATGTGGGTGATAAGTGCTCAGAGGACCCAGGAGATCCGAGCACGCAATTAATGGCGCTCATTCTATTCAGTGCTGAAAAGTGATCCAAGCCTAGATTGGTCGTGACAAGTCTTGCTAGGAATGGCAGAACTCTGCCTATCCGTCACATATACAGTATGTACACCATCCACCTCTGGCGGTCCCGTCATGTATGTGTACCAGCCCCAGGACCATGTGAGAGACGGGCACATCTACCACAATGCACGCTATGAGGACGCCCCCTCCTCCCTCTTCCCTCTTCTCTTTCTGATATAATACTCTTACCTGGTTTTATGTTGGGAACATTTGGCACTTTCTGTTTATTGTTCTTTATAAATGAAAGTTGTTCTGCTGGTAAAGTAATAGTCTGTTCTGTATTTTTATTGCTCATTTAATTGTTAAAATCGCGTCTGTTCAAAATGAACAGAACAAACGTTTTCCTTTTTACTTGTCGCTTAAAGTAGTACTAAAGCCTTCTCTTTTATCTTATCAGCAACACATCGGAACAAAAACATTTTGCACAAAACCACAAACAATTTCGAATATAACACAAAAAAAAATTACATTGTATTCATATTGCAGCCTCAGCCTCTGGTTTCCCAACTGTCATTTCCTCACACTTCTGCTCATGGAGGTCTCTTTCAAAAAGTAAATTATGATCATGTGATCACTGTGCTCGGGACTACATGTCCCATGAGTCATACCGCCGCTGCTCATGCACTCCCTGCTTTCGGTTTTGAGCCCGATGCCTGTTCCCCAAAAGGACAATAAAAACAAGACTCTCCACTGTGTTTTCTCAGTGACACCTCTGGCTCAGGTGCCGCTGTCAGTCACTTACCTTGAAGGAGGATCAGAGGCATGCCCTCTTTTTAGTGTCCTTTCCAGCTGCCTGTGCATTTCAGTGCAGGCCGCATTCTCACATAGGACTGTAATCCTCTTCTTTTGAGCAAGCACATGTGGCTCCAGAAGAATACTGCAAGCCAAGAAGCCACCATAGCAAGAGAAATGGGGGCCATTGATTGGGAGACCGGATGAAAAGGGAGAATAGACTAGCAGAAACATCAGAAGAAGCATCCGCAGCGCGCATGTAGGTTCTAACATCAAGTGTATCAAGAATAGGTTTTACTATCACTATTTATTTTTCTTCGGTACCTATATAGTGCTGTCAACTTACATAGCGCTTTACACATATATATTGTACATTCACATCAGTCCCTGCCCTCAAGCAGCTTACAGTCTAAGGTCCCTAACCAGTGACGGTTGTTTTTTTTTTTTTTTGGGCGGGGGGCAAACAATAATCCCCCCCCCCCGGGCAGACGGCGGCAGCATTACCGCCCTCGCCCGCTGTCTGCACTTACCCGATCTAGGTGGCAGGCTCTGGTGTCCTTTGCTCCAGCATTGCGGACCCGATCTAGGTGGCGGTCTGCGGGCAGCGGCTCTGGTGTCCTCATCTCTATCATGATGGCTTTCACCATGCATCTCCTCTCTCCTCCTCCTAGGCGCTAGGCCTCCAAAAGGATCGCCGGACATTTTGGCCAGTCAGGAAACGGGTCTCACGACCTGCTTCCTGATTGGCGGGGAGGAGATTTAGTGTGAAAATAGAGAATATTCATTCGCTGTTGTCACACAACTTTTTTGAAGCCTATTAGAGCCTCTGGCTTTAATCACGTGCTAAAAAAAAAAACAAAACAAATTGAACATTTATAAAAGATATATCACAAAGCAAAGGTGTATGTTTCAAAGGGAGTACCTACTAATATTATCAGCGAGTCTGTATCTGATATAAAGTAAAGCTGGCCATACCCTGTGCAGATCAGTGATGGTCCTGTTGCCACCTACCTGCCAAGCATCCAAGGAGCCAGGCAGAAAATTGTCAGTCAAACAGCAGCTACATTCAATCAGATGCTAGTAGCGTTGGTCCCGATCAGCCTCTGGAGGAGCCCCAGTTAAAGTGGAACTTCACAACTTCGAACTCGGTGCCCGAAACCACCTTCTCAAGCCTTCAGTGCCATAAATTGGGTTATAAACATGCCCACTTCATGGAGTAGTGAAGCGAAAGGGGCTGAACTAAGTGCTGGCTTCCCAGTTAGTATTGTATTTGCATACTTAAGAAAGTAAGACAGTTTTCAGGACTCCTGGGACACTCCAGAACAGCTTTTTTTAACCCCTTTAACATGGAGGAACCCTTTCAATAACTTTCTGGGCTTAGAGAATCCCTCGTAATAATTGTTCTATCTAAAGCTCAGGGTACATTCATGTATGGTCAGTGGGAAGAATGTTCCTTACATTTGAGACCATTGGGAAGAATCCCCTCTTGTGTTCCAACGGAGTTCTGCTGAAACTGTCTTGCCTACACATGATCACACCAAAGTCCGACCGTCTACAACACGTACGACGGGACTAGAAAAAGGAAGTTCAATAGCCAATGGCCAATAGCTGCCGTTTTGTACTTGCTTCAGAGTATGCGTCGTTTTTGGTCTGTCAGAACAGCATACAGCCGAGTGGAACTGATTCCGTCGGAAAGATTTAAAACATATTCTATTTCTAGGTCCATCAGAATTTAAAAAAAAAAAACTCAGATTAGGCCCACACATGATCGAAATGTCCGATGAAAAGATTCCGTCTGACTTTTCCTGCCGAAAAGTCCGACTGTGTGTATGCGCCATTACAGGTAGTTAAAAAGATTATGTGTGGCAAGGGTTATCTGTCTGAGAGTCAGAAATTGCTCAAGGAACTCCTAGCAACCTCTGGAGGAACCCTATGGTTTCATGGAACCCTGGTTGAGAATGGCTGCTCTAGAAGATGGAGGCCAAGCCTGCTTATTTCATCTGTTTACTGTGTATACAGAAGCTACTGGTTTGCTTTAGGCTCTGTACAATAGTGGAACTACATCTAATGCAAGTGGGTCATTTATATGAGGTTTATATAATACCTTGAGGGTCGCTTTTCTCTCTTTCCACACCCTGCATTGGGAAGGTCACTGTGTCCTGAAAGGCTGTGTAGATTTTTGATATACTGAAAGCCTCACAATACCACAGAAAAAGTTCTACTTAGACCAGCCTTTCTGAACCTTTTTACCCCTGAGGAACCCTTGAAATAATTTTTAGGTCATTGGGAAATATGTCCATTACGTTGTTCGCCAGCAGAAGTAGGCCCCTGTTACAGTAATGGTCAGAATGCCAACCTTAAACAGATGAAAAGATCAGGGATGTCATGCCGCTGACTCTGTCATGTGGTGTTGGACCCAGAACTTTGGAGGCCCCATCAAATAGGAGGTCAGTTTGCCACAGCTCAAGGAACCCTAGCAACCTCTGGAAGAACCCTAGGGTTTGACTGAACCCAGGTTGAGAATGGCTGACCTAGGCACTCAAATAGCCATCTGCTTACATCTTGAGACAGACGTGCATTGCAGTGTGCACCATTTTTTGGCAGCGTACCGCACCGTAGTGCACTTTATGTTGCGCAGCAATGCATCTCTGTCTGCAAGGTATTTTGAAAGGCCATTCAAATGAATGGCATTGCACCACGCCAATGCATGCATAATGCATTGCCATTAGGTGCGTGGTAACGCGTGTGTTACTGCAATGCCATGAAAGGCCCTTAAGGTATGTCTATTAACATAAACTGACTTATTATATCTATCTTCTAAAATGGGAAATCATAGCTTCTAGATCTTTATTGATTGCATTAAACAGGATTGATTCAGCTCTTGCTCTATGTGCTAATATGCGTTCTTAACACATATGTGATTGATCTGTCCAACTTATGGAACACAGAGATGTGCTTCAGATTCATCAATTGAAGAAAGAGATGGGAATGAAACGTGCCTGATGAAAGTGCCTGATGAATTAAATCTTAAGATGGTATTAAACCCAAAAACAAAAATGTAATATAATGCAGCATACCAATCTGTAAATGTGGTGGCTAAATTAGTAGTCTTCATTTTAGGCTTATTTCCCTTTTTTTCACCTGGTGATCTGACCAGTAACACACTACCTGTTGTAGGGTGTCTCCACTCTGGATGAAGGAGTAATGGAGACATCCTTGGGGGGCACCATTGCTAATCTGAAGAGAGGGTAGTGTTATAGACACTAGCAGATTTAGATAGACTTGACTAACACATTAAAGCTGAACATCAGCTAACAGTTTTGAAACAGTTTTTTTCCTTTTGGGATAAAGGTTTTATATAAACGAATAAAAGTTGACCATTATGATTATCCCTGTCAGTGTAAAATGGTTTGTCCCAACCCTCCAAAGGCCAGTTTTGCTGGACAACTTAGCTCGAGGCAATAACAGACTTAGGCCAGGTTCACATATGTGCAGTTGCGGTTCACAGCATGGGGTCCGGTGCAGCACTGTTCACCAGTTCAGGTGCGATTCGGGTCGGAATTTTTGCCTGAATTTACGCCTGAACCATACCCAAAGACGCACAGGACCCTTCTGCAATTCAGACCGTGGCCGCCCCGGACCTGTGTGAACTGGCTCTATTGAGAGCCGGTCACACTCAGGCAAGGAGAACATTAATCGGAGAAGCAGCCAAGAGGCCCATGGTAACTCTGGAGGAGCTGCAGAGATCCACAGCTCAGGTGGGAGAATCTGTCCACAGGACAACTTTTATGCCCCATACACACGGTCGGACATTGATCGGACATTCCGACAACAAAATCCTAGGATTTTTTCCGACGGATGTTGGCTCAAACTTGTCTTGCATACACACGGTCACACAAAGTTGTCGGAAAATCCGATCGTTCTGAATTCGGTGACGTAAAACGCGTACGTCGGGACTATAAACGGGGCAGTAGCCAATAGCTTTCATCTCTTCATTTATTCTGAGCATGCGTGGCACTTTGTGCGTCGGATTTGTGTACACACGATCGGAAATTCCGACAACGGATTTTGTTGTCGGAAAATTTTATAGCCTGCTCTCAAACTTTGTGTGTCGGAAAATCCGATTGAAAATGTGTGATGGAGCCCACACACGGTTGGAATTTCCCACAACAAGGTCCTATCACACATTTTCCGTCGGAAAATCCGACCGTGTGTACGGGGCATTAGTCGTGCTCTCCACAAATCTGGCCTTTATGGAAGAGTGGCAAGAAGAAAGCCATTGTTGAAAGAAATCCATAAGAAGTCCTGTTTACAGTTTGCGAGAAGCCATGTGGGGGAAACAGCAAACATGTGGAAGAAGGTGCTCTGGTCAGTTGAGACCAAAATTTTACCTTTTGACCTAAAAGCAAAACGCTATGTGTGGTGGAAAACTAACACTGCAAATCACCCTGAACACACCACCCTCAGCGTGAAACATGGTGGTGGCAGTATCATGATGTGGGGATGTTTTTTTTCAGCAGGGACAGGGAAGCTGGTCAGAGTTGATGGGAAGATGGATGGAGCCAAATACAGGGCAATCTTAGAAGAAAACCTATTCGAGTCTGCAAAAGACTTGAGACTGGGGCTGAGGTTCACCTTCCAGCAGGACAACGGCCCTAAACATACAGCCAGAGCTACAATGGGATGGTTTAGATCAAAGCATATTCATGTGTTAGAATGACCCAGTCAAAGTCCAGAATTAAATCCAGTTGAGAATCTGTGGCAAGACTTGAAAATTGCTCTTTTCAGACGCTCTCCATCCAATCTGACAGAGCTTGAGCTATTTTGCAAAGAAAATTGGGCAAAAATGTCACTCTAGATGTGCAAAGCTGGTAGAGATATCCCCAAAAAGACCTGCAGCTGTAAGGTTCCATTCACACCTGAGCGTTTTGTAGCTTGAAGCCTCAAGCTACAAAATGCTGCAGGGGAAAAAAATCTATTATTTGCTATTGAGATGGTTCACATCTCCACTCCAAAACGCCTGAAGCCAGAGGCTCCAAAAT
Organism: Aquarana catesbeiana; assembly: GCF_042186555.1. Classification (NCBI taxonomy): domain Eukaryota; kingdom Metazoa; phylum Chordata; class Amphibia; order Anura; family Ranidae; genus Aquarana; species Aquarana catesbeiana. The sequence goes on from NC_133333.1 coordinate 39,773,854, forward strand.
GCCTTAAGCTCAAACAAGTTCTGGAACTTTTTTTTTAGGCAGATTTGGGCGTTTTGCTGCTTTTTACATTGGTGACCTTTTGACCTGTACAAAATCGCGGCAAAACGCGTCAAAATCGCGGCAACCGCACGGCAAAAGTCGCAGTAAAATCGCCCAACTTTCTACCTGAAAACGCTACGCTCAGGTGTGAAAGTATTGACTCGGGGGCTGAAAACAAATGCACGCCACACTTTTCACATATTTATTTGTAAAAAAGTTTGAAACCATTTATCATTTTCCTTCCACTTCACAATTATGTGCCACTTTGTGTTGGTCTATCACATAAAATCCCAATAAAATACATTTACGTTTTTGGTTGTAACATGACAAAATGTGGTAAATTTCAAGGGGTATGAATACTTTTTCAAGACACTGTATGTGAACCCAGCCTTACTGAATAAATCACCTGGTTTGCCCCAACCCTCCAAAGGCCACTTTTGCTGGACAGCTTGGTTTGAGCCAATAACAGACTTACTGAATGAATCCCCTGGTAAAAGTAAAAAAAAAAAAAAATTAATGTAATTAATTAATTTAATTAATACATTATTCTTTTTTTTTTTTTTTTTTTAATGCAAGCAGTGCAGTACCCGCATTTGACCTGCTATTACCCTTTTGCAGTCACGGTATAGCAGGGTTGGAGTATGAAAGGAAGAAGCAGGCAGTACAAGGAGCCAATCAGTTCATGTTCTGACAAGGAACATGCTTATTTATTTTTATATTGTTATTTTTGGCCAGGGTTCTGCTTTAAGGTAGTGGTGGCAGCTTTTCCCTGTATAGTTATTGACTACCCGTTATTCCAATTAGTAGAAATATGGTTATCTGATATAATTGTATTTATATGATGTTCCAGTATTCTTAGCCAGGTTAGGACCAGTAAAACAAGAACGTGTTCTGTGTGAAAGAGGTTATCCTAGAAGACAGGGTCTTTTTTTAAAAAGTCAAAAGTTGAGCACCTGTGGTCTCCAGTGATGGTAGACCCAGGGGCGTATCTACCACGAGGCAAACAAGGCGTTTGCCTTGGGCAGCATTTTTCAGGAGGGCGGAAGGGCAGGGGCGGCTCTTTAACCACTTCTTGCCCTTTTGGTGGCTGTACAAGGATGATGCCTGAAGCTGCAGGCATCACCCCGGTATCATTTTTTTAGAGCCAGCGGTCTCTCTTGTAATAGCGGCTTACTAGCTGCTCGATTGCTATTACAAGCAGCAGAAGGGGTTCGTGCCCCCTCCCACGGCTTTCTCCTGTCCGGGAGCCCAGAATGACCAGCTGGCAGGACAGCCAAGCAAATCCAGAATTGGCTTTGGTTGGCTGTTCGTAACAGTAAACCGGAAGCAATGACATGACATCACTTCTGGTTTACTCAGAAACCGTCAGTCACGCACGCATGCAAACAGCGATCATTCCACACATGTGAGAGAAAAACTCACCCAAGCTCTACCGCTATATAGTATAGTTGGTGTGTAGAGTAGTCAGTGCTCTGGCTAATTAAGCTCACAAAAGATCCATAGAAAGTACAGGCTCGACAGATTCTCCATAGAAAATATTTATTTGAGCATTACAGCAGTAATATCATCCCAAAATTCTGACGCGTTTCGGCCTTAGGCCCCTTTCACACTGGGGCGGTAGGGGGCGTCGGCGGTAAAACAGCGCTATTTTTATTCGGCCGCTAGCGGTGCGGTTTTAACCCCCCGCTGGTGGCCGAAAAAGGGTTAAATCCACTCGTATAGTGCGGCTATTGCCGCGGTATAGCCGCGCTGTCCCATTGATTTCAATGGGCAGGAGCGGTTTAGGAGCGGTGAATACACCGCTCCTTCACCGCTCCAAAGATGCGGCTGACAGGAGATTTTTTCTTCTCCTGCCAGCGCACCGCTTCAGTGTGAAAGCCCTCGGGCTTTCACACTGAACAAACAGCGGAGGCTGTTTTGGGGCGGTTTGCAGGCGGTATTTTTAGCGCAATAACGCCTGCAAACCGCCCCAGTGTGAAAGGGGCCTTAGTTTTTGGATGATGTTACCGCTGTAATGCTCAAATAAATATTTTCTATGGAGAAGCTGTCGAGTTGCCGGCCTATTCCACACATATGAGGTATCACTGCAAACGTCAGATCATGGGCAGTAATTCTATATGTGCCACTTGGATGAATCATGTCTCAGGGCCTGATGAGGAAGCCGCAGCTATACACCGTGAACAGCTGCAGCTTTTCCATCAGACCCTGACACAAGAACAGTATACCTTGGCTGGGGTGGGACTTTTAGATGGGGGGGCATCTGAGTTTAGTCTTGCTTAGGGCAGCACAAAACCAAAATACCCCACTGGGTAGTCTAGGCTTTTTGCCAAACATTGAAGGCTCCCTACTTATTAGAAGGGAGGCCAGCTGCACTGCACAATGCCAGGAAGTAGGACCTGACTTCCATTGCATTTTCCATCATTTGCTGGAAGGTCACATGATGCAGAACACAGAGTAAGGTGAGGTCTGGATGCTGTGGTGTAATCCTGTCTTCCCCTCTGACAAGTTGGTCCTAGTGGGGGAGCTTGCAGACCATTTGCAGATCCAGTTGTACTGTTATGGACTTTCTATTGCCCCAAAATTGGCAAAACCTATTTTATCTGGATGGATTTGGGGTAAATTGAGGAATTTTTTTTGGATCCATAAACTTTTTACCTGAAGAGCTATTGAGATTAGAACTGAAAAATGTCATGAAGTGAAAAATGTGTGCCAGCAGCAAGTGGAGAATAGAATAGTAGGGGCTGTAGAAGTATCGTGAAACCAAAAGTGCACTTGCTTAGTTCAAATCTGCGTTTTATGTATATACATGAAAGAAAATTTCCTTGAAAGATTTCCTTAGAAAGATACTATATCAGCTTCACAGAAGCGGCATTCTTGCTTCAGCGAGTTAGTGGTTGTTTTATGAGGAACTAGAAAGTTGATGCTGGCAGGTTGCTTTGGCTGACTGGAGTACTACACTTCTTTTCAATTCTGCTGGCATTCATCCATTCAGTACTTGCACTTGGGGAGCTAAGACCCTCCACTTCTTAGAGCTTCCAGTACTGTAATGCTCGCTCTGATGCCTAGATCAGAAACTATGGCTAATGTTTTTTTTGCCTTTAGCAGCAGGCCTACTGGTACTTTGTTGCCTCTAGGTCTAAGTATACAATGCAATAGTTTCTGGCCCCATGGCACAGGGACTGAGAAGGTAATATAAATGTGTACCTGTGGACTTCAGGATGATTAGGCATGGGCCATAGCGCTGCAGGTGAGCATTAGTACGAGAGTCCAGAGCAGTCATTCATAATCTTTTCAACACAGAGGAACCCTTGAAATACCTTTCCAATCTCAGGGAACCCCTGCTAAAAATGACCATAACTACAACCAGGGCTTTTTTTCTCAGAGAATAGGTGCAGGAACTCAACCATACCCACCACACACACATACCTGCCAAATGGCATCAAATAGTAGCTCTTCCCTCTGCATACAACCCCCTCCCTCCACTGCCCTCATCTTCTCCCCCCTCCTTAAAAGATTCACCATCTGTCATATATCTTACCTTTGTTTCAATATTAAGCTGAAACACCTATCCGGCTGTAGTACCTCCCGGCATACTATACTATACTACAATCACTTGCAAGGGATATCATGTAGTAGGAGCATCAACAACAGGTCGCCAGGGAAAAAATGGAGACCACAGAGGGTGCAGCCTACCACGCACCCTCTCCTGCCTATGACTGCACTGAACCCTGGGCACCTGTTCTGTATCTACCTTGTCCCTGTCAGGCACTCAGTGGGATCTGCGCAGGAGATCTGACCTGTGGGAGCTACTGGGAGATAAGCTATCACTTCTAAATGCAGAAGCTAGACTTCAGTGTTACCAAGTGATAGTGGTGAGCAGGGAGCAGAAGACCTGAGCCAGAGGTGGTGGAACTGAGTTCTCCCTAGTTCCTGCTGAAAAAAAGCCCTGACTACAACTCATACATTGGTGAGATGGTCAGTGGGAAGAATGTTCCTTACACTTGTGGTCATTTGGAGGAATTCTCCTCTTACAGATAGCTAAAAAGATTGATGGTGTCATTGGGAACTTACCTGAGAGGCAGAAATTGTTCATTGTTCAAGGAACCCATAGCAACCTCTGAAGGAACCCCTAGCATTCCATGGAACCCTGGTTGAGAAACCCTGGTCCAGAGGCTGGTTGTGGTCTGGGCAGGCAGTAGATGGAAGCATTATCTGGAAATAATCTGAAGTCAGGGCAGGGGGCAGGCACAGCACGGTCCAGAAATAATCCAAGGTCAGGGCGGGCAGCAAGGGTAATCCAGACACAAGATCAAAGGCAGGTGGCAGTACAAAGAGTAGTTTGAATTTCAGGCAAAGGGTCAGTAGTTCTCCTATTTGCCCCCGTCTGGTCTGTTAAATATACCATTGCTCAAAAAAACCAAAAAAAAAAAAACAACATTGATCATGTCAGAAATTCAAAAAGTTCTGTGCATATTTCCTGAAAACTAATTAGCCATCCTAGTTTTTATTTTGTACTACAGAACAATTAGTGCCCATGCTGTAATGAAGGGGACAATGGGAGGGTTTGAGTAGTTTGGAAGAGACAGTTGGACAGGGCTGACACCACAATGCTGTCTGTTTGCCCACAACAAGTCTTAAAGTGGTAGTAAAGACTTTAAAAAAAATTTTTAATAATAAGTCTTACCTATAGGTACAGTAAATATCTCCTAAACGTGCACCGTTTAGGAGATATTTACTTCAGCAGCGCAGGTTATGTCACTGGCGCATGCACACTGCGCTCTCAATGGACAGCATGCCGTCCATAGAGAGCCGTGCCGCGTCCGTGACTCCTGCATGCATGCGTGGGAGTGACGCCATCGTGGCTCAGCCAGTCAAACGGCGGCTGCCCATGAAACCAGAAGGATGACTGGGTGAAGAGGGAAGCCCTGTCATCAGCAGTGACAGCGCACCGCTGGAGGGCTTCGTTTTCAGGTATGTCTTTCATAATGTGCTAGTATGCAGTGCATACTAGAATATTATGACATTTGCAGGGAGATTTTTTATTTTTTTGCGCTTTACTGCCGCTTTAAAGGGGTTGTAAACCTTCCTATGCATTAGGGTGAAAAAACATAGGGGAAACTGGTGATTGGCTTAGGGAAAAAAAAATACTGATTTCCGATCTTCTGTTTACATCACTTGATCAGCTGTCATTGGCCCCTTACTCTGATCTGTGATCAGCTGAGTCTCAAAGACTCGGTGATCACAGAGTGTGCCATGCGTGACCCGCAGGGACACGCAGGAAGCTCATGCATGGGAGGACGTCCATGGATGCCCGTCGATTAAGGCCCGAACTGCAGCTGTCTTTTGGCTATAGCACGGGCGGCAAGTAGTTAAATACTCATGCTGCCGAAACTCTGGCTCCAATATCTCACAGCAGCTAGTCATGTGACCAGATGCCTAGGCATTTGGTTATGTCATCTCTGCTGAAGGAGATGATAAGTGTTTGGAATGACTGATAAGCTCCTTCTTCAGAAATGGCTTGGCTGATTCTTGTAAATATTTCAGGGCTCCTGTTAACGTTTATTACTTCTAGGCATGAAGGTGGCCAGAGTAGTAGTGTATGATAGATATAGGACAGTGGTCTCCAAACTCTGGCCCAGGTGCCAGATGTGGCCCTTTGCTTGCCTTTATGCGACCCTTGGTGCATTACTCCTCCAACTGACACCAATGATGGGACTCTATTCCTCCCACTGATACCAGTAATGGGTCACTATTCCTTCCGCTGACAACAATGATGGGGCACTATTCTTCCCACTGACACCAAAGATGGGGCACTATTCCTCCCACTGACACCAATGATCGGACACTATTCCTTCCACTGACAACAATAATGGTGCACTATTCTTCCCACTCACACCAATGATGGGACACTATTCCTCCTACTGACACCAATGATGGGACACTATTCCTCCCACTGATACCACTAATGGGTCACTATTCCTCCCAATAATGTAAAAAATGAGCCCTATTCCCTCCATATAAACCAATGATGGGGCATTGCTTGCTTCCACTGACCACAGTCTGCCCCCCCCGATGCCTAAATGACAGGAAACTGGCCCCTTGCTTAGAAAGTTTGGAGACCCCTGATATAGGATAAAGGATAGAAACTGCACTTTACATATAAAAGTCTAGAATTCAATCTTATTGGAGCCAACATTTTTTTTAAGGGAGGGGGGGGGGGATAATATTAGAAAAGCATTCACAAATAAGGTAAAGATATTAGTATATATTATTATTATATAATAAAAAGCCAAATAAAGGGCAGGCAGAGGAGAAAAAAAATTAATTAAAAGAAAATCTATTCAATCCTTTTCATATCATTTGTTTCTAATATCATCTATGTATATCATGTTCATGTGAATTAGTTAATAGTGATACATAAGGTCTTACATAATCAAGCAGCATGATATAATAATGGTATTGGATCTATGCAAATTACTTGAGTCGTAGTGCATTATGTCATGTGTGGTTAACTTCAAATTATGCAGGCTTAAAATAGTTGACGAACTATAGAAACCACAGAATTAAAATGGAAAATAAAAATAAAATTACATTAAATATTTTAATAATTTGTTTTCATTTAATTTTATTTCTGTGGTTAATATAGTTCATCAGTTATATGTGCACTAATTTCAGTCTAATTTGAAGTTAACCACACATGACTTGATGCACTATGACTCAAGTATAATTTGTATAGATCAAATAATAATATTATATCATGCTGTTTGATTATTTAAGATCCTATGTGCCACTTTTAACTAATTCATGTGAACATGATATACATAAAGAAGATTAGAAACAATTTATATTTAATCTACAGACTAGATTTTCTTTATAAAAAATATGATATTAGAATCAATTATTAATAAATTATACATATTAAATAGACTACATTTTATTTTCTAATTACACACACATATATATATATATATATATATATATATATATAGATATATATATATATATATATCTATATATCTATATATCTATATATAGATATATAGATATATAGATATATATATCTATATATATAGATATATATATCTATATATCTATATATAGATATATATATATATATATATAGATATATATATATATATATATATATATAGATATAGATAGATATATATATATATATAGATATATATATATATCTATATAGATATATAGATATATATACACACACACACACACATATATATATATATATATATATATATATATATATATATATATATATATATATATATATATATATATATATATACATACACACACACCGGCCACTTTATTAGGTACACCTGTTCAATTGCTTGCATTTAGGCATCTAGACGTGGTGAAGATATATAGTTACATAGTTAGCCAGGTTGAAAAAAGAGACAAATCCATCAAGTTCAACCAAAAAAAAAAAAAATACAATCCCATATACACAAACCTACACCCACAGTTGATCCAGAGGAAGACAAAAACCCTCCAGCAAAGCATGATCCAATTTGCTACAGCAGGGGAAAAAAATCCTTTCTGATCGAGAGGCAATCGGATTTTCCCTGGATCAACTTCACCTATACATGTTAGTATCCAGTTATATTCTGTACATTTAGGAAAGAATCCAGGCCTTTTTTAAAGCAATCGCATGAGCTGGCCTGAACCACCTCTGGAAGGAGTTTTTTCCATATTTTCACAGCTCTTACTGTGAAGAAACCTTTCCGTATTTGGAGATGAAATCTTTTTTCATCTAGACGTAAAGAGTGCCCCCTTGTCCTCTGTGATGACCTTAAAGTGAATAACTCAACACCAAGTTCACTATATGGACCACTTATGTATTTGTACATGTTGATCATATCCCCCCTCATTCTCCTCTTCTCAAGAGTGAATAAATTCAGTTCCTCTAATCTTTCCTCATAGCTGAGCTCCTCCATGCCTCTTATCAGTTTGGTTGCCCTTCTCTGCACTTTCTCCAGTTCCCCGATATCCTTTTTGAGAACTGGAGCCCAAAACTGAACTGCATATTCCAGATGAGGTCTTATTAATGATTTGTACAGGGGGCAAAATTATATCTCTCTCTCTAGAGTTTGCTCGCTTTGGAAACCGCAGCTTGGCATTGCATGCTATTATTGAGCTTATGATTTAGCAGAACACCCAAACCCTTCTCCACCATGGATTCCCCCAGTTGTACTCCTCCTGGTATATATGATGCATGTATATTCTTAGCCCCCAAGTGCATAACTTTACATTTATCAACATTAAACCTCATCTGCCACTTAGTTGCCCAATCAGACAGAGCATTGAGGTCGGCTTGTAAATTGGAGACATCCTGTAAGAACGTTATTCCACTGCATAGCTTGGTGTCATCTGCAAAGACAGAAATGTTATTTTTAATCCTAGATGACTTGCTAAGGTTCAAATTGAGCATCAGAATGTGGAAAAAAGGGGATTTAAGTGACTTTGAACATGGGATGGTTGTTGGTGCCAGACAGGCTGGTCTGAGTATTTCAAAAACTGCTGATCTACTGGGATTTTTTGACACACAACCATCTCTCGGGTTTACAGAGAATGGCCCGAAAAAGAGAAAATTTCCAGTGAGCGGCAGTTGTGGGGATGAAAATGCATTGTTGATGTCAGAGACCAGAGGAGAACTGGTTTGAGATGATAGAAAGGCAACAGTAATTCAAAAACCCACCCGTTACAACCAAGGTATGCAGAATACCATCTCTGAACCCACAACACATTGAACCTTGAAGCAGATGGGCTACAGCAGCAGAAGACCACACCGGGGGCCACTCCTGTCAGCTAAGAACAGGAAACTGAGGCTACAATTTGCACCAAAATTGGACAATAGAAGATTGGAAAAACGTTGCCTGGTCTGATGAGATTTCAGCTGCTACAATCAGATGGTAGGGTCAGAATTTGGTGTAAACATGAAAGCATGGATCCATCCTGCCTGCCTGATTTGTCATGTTATAGAGAGTCAGGCTGGTGGTGGTGGTGTAATGGTGTGGAGGATATTTTCTTGGCACACTTTGGGCCCCTTAGTACCATTTGAGTATCGTTTAAACGCCACGGCCTACCTGAGTATTGTTGCTGACCATGTCCATCTCTTTATGACCACAGTGTCCCCATCACCATATCCCAAAGATCCAATCATCTCACCACTGGTTTCTTGAACATGACAATGAGGTCCCTGTACTCCAATGGCCTCCACAGTCACCACATCTCTTCCAATAGAGCACTTTTGGGATGTGGTGTTTTGCTTTGTGTCTATTAAAGGTTGTTGTGGTAGAAGCCAAGGAAGCTTAGACTTCTGTAGTGTATCAATGCTTTACTAAACAGAAAAGCCGCACATACAATGCCTTGAAAAAGTATTCCTACCTCTTGAAATTTTCCACATTTTGTCATGTTACAACCAAAATGTAAATGTATTTTATTGGGATTTTATATGATAGGCCAACACAAAGTGGCACATAATTGTGAAGTGGAAGGAAAATGATAAATGGTTTTCAAAACATATTTACAAATAAATATCTGAAAAATGTGGCGTGCATTTGTGTTCAGCCCCCTTTGGTCTGATCCCCTAACTAAAATCTAGTGGAACCAATTGCTTTCAGAAGTCACTTAATTAGTAAATAGAGTCTACCGGTGTGTAATTTGATATCAGTTTAATACAGATGTTCTGTGAAGTCCACAGAGGTTTATTAGAGAACCTTGGTGAACAAACAGCATCATGAAGGCCAAGGAACACACCAGACAGGTTAGGGATAAAGTTGTTGAGAAGTTTAAAGCAGGGTTAGGTTATAAAAAAATATCATAAGATTTGAACATCTCACAGAGTACTGTTCAATCCATCATCCAAAAATGGAAAGAGTATGGCACAACTGCAAACCTACCAAGACATGGCCGTCCACCTAAACTGACAGGCCAAGCAAGGAGAGCATTAATCAGAGAAGCAGCCAAGAGGTCCATGGTAACTCTGGAGGAGCTGCAGAGATCCACAGCTCAGGTGGGAGAATCTGTCCACAGGACAACTATTAGTCATGCACTCCACAAATCTGACCTTTATGGAAGAGTGGCAAGAAGAAAGCCATTGTTGAAAGTAAGCCATAAGAAGTCCAGTTTGCAGTGTGCGAGAAGCCATGTGGGGGACACAGCAAACATGTGTAAGAAGGTGCTCTGGTCAGAGGAGACCAAAATGGAGCTTCTTGGCCAAAAAAGCAAAATGCTATGTGTGGCAGAAAACTAACACTGCACATCACCCTGAACACACCATCCCCACTGTGAAACATAGTGGTGGCAGCATCATGTTGTGGGGATGTTTTTTTTCAGCAGGGACAGAGAAGCTGGTCAGAGTTAATGGGAAGATGAATGGAGCCAAATACAGGGCAATCTTAGAAGAAAACCTGTTAGAGTGTGCAAAAGACTTGAGACTGGGGCGGAGGTTCACCTTCCAGCAGGACAACGACCCTAAACATACAGCCAGAGCTACAATGATTTACAATGGTTTAGATCAAAGCATATTCATGTATTAGAAGGGTCCAGTCAAAGTCCAGACCTAAATCCAATACAGAATCTGTGGCAAGACTTGAAAATTGCTGTTCACAGACACTCTCCATCCAATCTGACAGAGCTTGAGATATTTTGCAACGAAGAATGGGCAAAAATGTCCCTCTCTAGATGTGCAAAGCTGGTAGAGACATCCCCAAAAAGACTTGAAGCTGTAATTTTAGTGAAAGGTGGTTCTACAAATACAAATGAAGAATCTTTTGATGATGGGTCAGACTTAAAGTGGACTTTTCCCTTATTTATATTATATTAGCTGCTTAGAACTAGGACAGATATGGTCTTTGGAGGGATGCAGCAAACCTGACGTGCGGAGAGATGTTAAATGAATTTGGCCACGGCTGGTATCTCCATAATAATGGAGCATCTGCAAAGCCCTCACCCTCATTATGTTTCATACTAGCTCTGATGCCATGGAGAAGCTGCAGAAGGACAATCTGCTAATGAGATTTATCAAGCGGCATTTGTGGACATCTGTGCAATGGCAAAAATGAATGATTTGTCATGTTATAGAGAGTCTTGGAGCAGGTACCGCAATTCACGATCACAAAATTCTTAATTAGACTGTAACAGCATCGCATGCAAAGAGACTTCACAGGTTAAAGCTGAACTCCAGGATAGGCAAATATTATCCGAATACAAGAAAGAGATTCTTTCTTCCTTGAATCCCGGTGTGATTTGTGTATTTTTTCCAGATCTGTGCAGTAATCCAGTGTGAGACTTTTCCTTCCTGCAATAAAGACCGCTGACTGCGGCTCTCTCTCCTTATGCAGGGTGACTGGTCTTGTCTCCGCCCCCTCCTGTAGTTTTCTGCAGGCAGCCTGGAGTGGGCGGAGCCTGCTGGGCCCCTCCCACAGCTCTTCTCTCTGCACAGACTCCATCAGGTAAAGGAGTGAACTGCAGGAGATAGTTGTCACCCCATAACAGGAAGCACGTTCTACATCAAATGTAAATCATACTATCGACATACTTCATTAGGCCTAGCCTGTCTGGACAGTATGGGCACCTGCTGACTTGGTACCATCCACAGATAATTCTTCAGTAAGACACAGACATTGAATCCAATGCAATTTTACTTCAGCTAATTGCAGCATAGAGGATGTTTTTGCAGTCTTTTGAAGTGTAATGCCCCGTACACACGGTCGGATTTTCCAACGGAAAATGTTCGATGGGAGCGTGTTGTCGGAAATTCTGACCATGTGTAGGCTCCATCGGACATTTTGCATCTGAATTTCCGTCACACAAAATTTGAGGACGGAAATTCAGATTCTGGATCTCAAATTTTCCGACAACAAAATCCGTTGTCGTAAATTACAATCGCGTGTACACAATTCCGACGCACAAAGTTCCACGCATGCTCGGAATCAAGCAGAAAAGCCACACTGGCTATTAAACTTCCTTTTTCTTGGCTCGTTGTACGTGTTGTACGTCACCGCGTTCTTGACGTTCGGAATTTCCAACAAGATTTTTGTGACCGTGTGTATGCAAGACAAGTCTGAGCCAACATCCGTCGGAAAAAATCCATGGATTTTGTTTTCGGAATGTCCGATCGTGTGTATGGGGCATTCGAAGACAATGACTTTCCTATGAATTTCATTGCTATATGCAGTCATTTTACTGAATGAAATCGATTCATTCAGTTTGTTTTATTGTGATTAGCTCTGATTAGCCACAGCTGATCACATGGAACAGATGGGCTGTGATTGGCCCAGTCTGTACCATGTGATCACTGTGACCAATCATAGCTATCAACACAATTGTACAGAATAGATGTCATGAAAGGAAGCCATCCATTGTTTACAACTGTCATGTAACCTGCTGTGATCGGTTACAGCGATCACATGGTATCGGGCCAGTACAGTGATCAGTCATCGGCTGTGTCCACGGCAGGGAGGAAGTCCTATGATATCCACCCGCAGGGAAGAAAGGCCAGCCCTGGTGTCATTAATGCCATAGGCCGGGTGGCAACGCGTTAAAAACCAAAAAGTCAAAATCTACCAATGCCCTCCTGCTCTGCAAGGGTTAAAGTGGTTGGAAAGGCAAAAGGTTTTTTATCTTAATGCATTCTATTCATTAAGATAAAAAGTCTTCTGTGTACAGCAGCCCCCCTCAGCCCCCCTAACACTTACCTGAGGTCCCTCTCTGTCCAGGGATGTTCACTATTGTCTCAGCCATCCAAGATTGTCCTTCCTGATTGGCTGAGACACAGCAGTGGCGCCATTTGCTCCCGCTGCTGTCAATCAAAGTCAGCTAGCCAATCAGGGAAGGGAGCCGGGGCGGGGCTTCGTGTCTAAAAGGACTCAGGGAGCTGTGATTTGGCTTGGGTGCCCCCCATAGCAAGCTGCTTGCTGTGGGGGCACTGAACAGGAGGGATGGGCCAGGATCTCAGAAGAGGGACCCGAGAAGAGGAGGATCCGGGCTGCTCTGTGCAAATTCACTGCAACAGAGCAGGCGTGTATGACATGTTTGTTATTTTTATAGGAAAAAACACGAGATTTTCAATCACTTTATAAATGCTTGTTAGGTCTAGAGTAGGGTTGCCACAAGTCAAGCCCAAACACTTTAGCAGCCGATAGTACATTTTATTTTTTAGCATATACTATAGGATTGACAGACCTGGGACCTGAGATCTTTGGGCACTCCAAAGAGAATAGTAATACATACATAGATAGTGCCCCCTCCTGTCAAGCCCTGTTTTGAGCCACATTCCTGTCTGAACAATGTGTACGGGTTTCAGGTGGATTTAAACCCAGACACATGATTCAAAACACGGACTGCCCGGGTGAATCCCGGGCAGTTGGCAACCATAGTATAGAGGGTCCTGTATTACTTACCTTACCGCCGCTCCAGCCATCTCCAGAAATCTCCTTCTCTCCCTCTGATGTTCAAGGCTGTGGGTGGTCCCTTGTCGTATTCATGTATAATGCAAGGCTGTTGACCCTGTATATGGAGGGGGCAGAAGGAAGCAGGAGTGCGATTGCCACTTTTTGTTCAAGCCAAGCCCGAAACACTTTAGCCACGCACAGTAACTTTACGGGGGAAACACCAGGGCTGTGTTTTGGCCTAGGCCAACAAGGCCTAGGCCTAGGGCGGCATTTGCGGGGGGCGGCAAAAAGGGCCGCCCCCCCCGCATGAGAGGAAGCCCCCCCACCCGTCTTGCCGATTCCCAGCACATGCTGCCCACGGCGGCCGACTTTCTGTAGCGGCGCCGCGGTGTATGGGCATGCTTGGCAGAGGGTGGGGGCGTGTACCTCACGCCCCCCACTCTCTGCCAAGCACGCCCATACACCGCAGCGCCGCTACAGAAAGCCGGCCGCCGTGGGCTGCATGTGTGCGGGAGGCGGCAGCCGGGAATCGGCAAGATGGGTGGGGGGTTTTTTCTCATGCGGGGGGGGCGGCGTATGTCACTCGCGCCCCCATAAGCAGCAGGTGACAGGTGGAGCCTTAAGCTCCGCCTACCCTCCCCTGCAGTGAATCTTCTCCTCGGCCCTGGGGCGGGATCTGGCTGTGACGTCAGATGGAGGCGAGAGAGGAGCACGAGGGAAACCCCCAGGACAGCAGGTATAATGATTAAATAAATTATATCAGTGTTATGGGCACTGGCAGTGGCAGCATTTGATGGGCACAGTGTTAGCATTTGATGGGCACAGTGTTAGCATTTGATGGGCACAGTAGCTACGTTTGATGGGCACAGTGGCAGCATTTGATGGGCACAGTGTTAGCATTTGATGGGCAAAGTGTTAGCATTTGATGGGCACAGTGGCTGCGTTTGATGGCACAATGGCTGCGTTTGATGGCACAATGGCTACATTTGATGGCACAGTGGCTGCATTTGATGGGCACAGTGGCTGCAATTGATGGGCACAGTGGCTGCAATTGATGGGCATAGTGGCTGCAATTGATGGGCACAGTGGCTACGTTTGATGGGCACAGTGGCAGCATTTGATGGGCACAGTGTTAGCATTTGATGGGCACAGTGTTAGCATTTGATGGGCACAGTGGCTATGTTTGATGGGCACAGTGGCTGCGTTTGATGGCACAATGGCTGCGTTTGATGGCACAATGGCTACATTTGATGGCACAGTGGATGCGTTTGATGGGCACAGTGGATGCGTTTGATGGACACAGTGGCTGCATTTGATGGGCACAGTGGCTGCGTTTGATGGGGCACAGTGGCTGCGTTTGATGGGGCACAGTGGCTGCAATTGATGGGCACAGTGGCTGCAATTGATGGGCACAGTGGCTGCGTTTGGCACAGTGGCTGCGTTTGATAGCACAGTGGCAGCATTTGATAGCACAGTGGCAGCATTTGATAGCACAGTGGCAGCATTTGATGGGTACAGTGGCTGCGTTTGAGGGCACAGTGGCTGCAATTGATGGGCACAGTGGCTGTGTTTGATGGACACTGTGGCTGTGTTTGATGGGCACAGTGGCTGCATTTGATGTCACAGTGGCTGCGTTTGATGGGGCACAGTGGCTGCATTTGATGGCACAGTGGCTGCATTTGATGGGGCACAGTGGCTGCATTTGATGGCACAGTGGCTGCGTTTGAGGCTGCAATTGATGGGCACAGTGAGACCCCCCCCCCCCCCCCCGTGATAGCATTAAAACTCAGCAGCTACAAATACTGTAGCTGCTTACGTTTAATATTAGGACACTTACCTGTCCAGGGATCCAGCGATGTCGACACCTCAGCCGACTTTCGGATTGGCTCTCGGGTTTTACCACTATCATTCATGGTAAGGGAAACCGACCGGTTCCCTACTGCACATGTGCGAAGCACGTTGCACTTTCTGAATGGCCCAGTGGAGGAAGGAGGAGGGGGGGCAAACTTCAGAGGGGACAGCGCAGTCTCCCGGAAGTGGGGAAGGGTACCTGTCAGAAACAGGTACCCGTTCCCCCCTGAAAGGTGCCAAATAAGCCTAAAGAGGAAGGGGCGTGGTTTACAGATGATAGGGTGGGTCTTAAACAGGAAGGGGTGTGGCCTCGGCAGGATGGGGTGGGTCGTATTTAAATTAGGGGGTTGCATGCGTTTAGTCAGGCCTAGGGCAGCACAAAACCTAAATACACCACTGGGAAACACTGGTGTAAAGGAGGATTCTGATGTAAGGGGGTTTATGCTTGCTAAACCTCCCACTTACCGTATATACTCTAGTATTAGCCGACCCGAATATAAGCTGAGGCACCTAATTTTACCACAAAAAACTGGGAAAACTTATTGACTTCAGTATAAGCCTAGGGTGAGAAATGCGCAGCTACTGAAAGTGGAAAAGAGGGTCAACAATTGCCATTTGCAGCCTCACTGTGCCCATTTGCAGCCATAGATCCCCCGAATTTCAAACTTGGTAGTTAAGGGTTCCTAGATGCCCCCTAGCTGCAGCTGAAATGTGGGGTCTCTGGACCCAAAGGGTCCCGGAAATGACATTGCTGCCGATGGACACAGTTGACCGACTTTGGGGCCCTGTATCTCGGGGGCCACTAGAGACCCCAGCTTTAGATATGTTGTTTACGACTTTTCCGAACTGACTACCACATATCCAAAGCTGGGGTTCCTAGCACCAAGTGGCCCCAAGATACGGGGCCCCAAAGTAGGTTTGGAAAATGTCAAGCACTTTTCTGTAGCAGAGAATGACATTTTCCGAACCGACTTTGGGGTCCCGTATCTCGGGGCCACTTGGTGCTAAGAGCCCCAGCTCCTGTTGTAGTGCTAGTTCCACTGGGTTTGCACACCAAATTTGGGGTTCCAAGCACCAAGTGGCCCCGAGATACGGGGCCCCCAATTCGGTTCGGAAAATGTCATTCTCTGCTGGAGAAAAGTGCTTGACTCGAGTATAAGCCAAGGGGGGCATTTTCAGCACAAAAAAATGTGCTGGAAAAACTCAGCTTATACTCGAGTATATACGGTACATCAGAGTTCCCAGCATTCCCCCTTAAATTAGGGTTCCCAAAGCCCCCCAAATATCACCCAAGGCCCCCCAAACAACAGAGTTTACAGGGCACCCCTTACATTTGAGTCCCCCTTACCTTAGTGCTCTCACTCAGTTGGAGGCAGGCGAGAGAAGGGAGGGAGGGGGGAGGCTGATCTCAGTGGATGGTGAGCTCCCTCCCCCGAGGATGGAGGCTAAGGCATCGACACCTTTCATCCATGATGTATCTGCCAGTTGCTGAGGTTCAAACTTTCACCCCACACATCCCTTTCCTGAGGCACAGAATGCGTTGGATTGGTGTGAGTGAGGGTGGACAGAAAGAGGGGTAGGGGTGGGAGAAGGAGGAGCAGATCAAGCCCTCTCTCCTCTCCTGTCCATGTATGGGGGTGGGGCCAATGTGCACACCTATGCACTCGTGGTTTTGGCAATTGGTTACTTGGGGAGGCACAGTCTATTCTGAATATTGTGTCCGGGTTTCAGGTGATTTCAAACCCGGACACAAGATTAAAAACCCGACCTGTCCGGGTGAATCCCAGACAGGTGGCAACCTTAAGTGCGATTGTGGCCAGGAGCATCTTAGAAAAGACACTTCATGGGTCACACAGTGAAGAACAAGGTATGTATTACTCCTTATTCCTGATCCCCCAAACCGATCGAGCAGTTAACCCTTTGCAGTACAGGTGGCCCAACCGCAAGGGTAGACTGGGTCTAACTCCCGGAGTTGGGCTTTAAGCTCACAACCCCTTTGATCCATGAAGCTGTTCTGGACGTCTGATCTCAGAAATAGCAGAACCTTCCTTCAGCCTTGTGGAAACATCAAACATCTCCTAGAAGGAAGAGCTTGTGCATTTTTATTAGTTTTCCTTTAACGTAAACTACGTCAGTAAATGATAAATGAGACAGCCTGGTGTGAGAGCTGGTGGGAATCAAAGACAAAATAATCATAAATACACATATCATGGTAGCCGAGCGTCTATGGTGAAAGACACGCAATGAATAGATGAAGCGGGGTTTAGCTTTTTTTTTTTGTTTTTTTTCCTGCCCTTCGGTCTAGGTAATTCTGAGTTCCTTTATTTAAAAAGGAAATTTTATTTAAAAAAATATTCAGATCTCCGAATCTGAAAAAAAGATGTGCAAATTATAGTAATTGCATTTTTTTGCTGACTCCTGTCTGCAAAATAAATACGGCAAAGTGTTTTTTTAATAGCTTGATATGGGAATTGCAGTTTTCATTTTATGAGTTTATATATTGAGTGCTGGTAGTAATAATAATCCTGCCAATTATAAAGACGGGAGGAAGAGTGCAATATCTGCTTCTCCATAGCTCCCAACTGTCCCGGATTTCCAGGGACTGTCCCTGATTTGGAGCAAAGTCCCTCTGTCCCTCATTCCTCCTCATTTGTCCCTCATTCCTCCTCATTTGTCCCTCATTTTGGTCTAATCTATACAAATGTATATAAAATGCACTTTTTATCTATCAAAAAGTGTTTCCCCAGTGCTAAACCTTTCATCCGATTTCTAAATTGATGAATTTGTAAATTCTAAAAGCCAATATAAAGGAATAATAGTGGTAAAAAAAGCACTTGTGGGTTTAACCAATCTTGTTTTTTTGTAAAATTCTCCTTTAACCACTTGCTTACTGGGCACTTAACCCCCCACCTTCTATCCAGACCAATTTTCAGCTTTCAGCACTGATGCACTTTGAATGACAATTGCGCGGTCATACAACACTGTACCCAAATGAAATTTTTATCATTTTTTTCCCACAAATAGAGCTTTCTTTTGGTGGTATTTGATCACCTCTGCGGTTTTTATTTTTTGTTAAAAAAATGTAAAAAGACTGAATTTTTTAAAAATATATATTTTTTAAATATTTTGTTATAAAATTTAAAAAGAGGTAATTTTTCTCCTTCATTGATGTACGCTGATGAGGCGGCACTAATGGGCACCGATAGGTGGCAGTGATGGGCACTGATGGGTGGCAGTGATGGGCACTGATGGGTGGCAATAATGGGCACTGATCTGTTACACTGATAGGCAGCACTGCTGGGTGGCACTAATTGGCACCACTGGTGGGCTTTGATAGGGTGACACTTGTGGGCATTGATAGGTGGCACTTGTAGGCATTGATAGGTGGCACTGGTGGGCACTGTGGGCACTGTCAGGTGGCACTGGCAGGGGCTACTTGTGGCACATATGAGGCATTATTGCCTCTTCCTCTTCGGGACCGATGTCCCTTGCTGATGAGCCGGTGATCAGGTTTTTTTTCTCCTCGCGCTGTCAGCGTGAGGAGAAAGAAAAAATGATCACAGAGCTTTTGTTTTGATCATGTGATCAGCTGTCATTGGCTGACAGCTGATCACATGGTAAGGGACTGACCCCTTACTCGGATCGGTGATCACCTGAGTCTCAGAGACTCGGTGATCACAGTGCGCTCCACGCGCGCCCTGTAGGGCGCATGCACAGGGGAGGCCGTGATATGACGGCCTCCCGGGAATTCAGATCCGCGCTGTACCCGTCGTTTGGCTATAGCGCGGATGTCAACTGATTAAAGGGGGTGTGGCAAGGGGTGTGTCCTATGCCTGCATACTTTTGCTAATAGGTGTCCCTCATTCCCATCTCAAAAAGTTGGGAGGTATGCCTTCTCATCGGTGGGGGATTCTGCTGCAAGGCTGAATGTTGACTAAAAGCTCATATGCCAAAAAATAACCTTTTTTTGGGGGGGGGATTTTGCCCAAATTTTGCTTTTGCTGTAGTCTTGGATGGCAGATCCCACTCTCTCCAGCTGCATGCAGCAAACAGGTCACTGTTCATACTTACCTCTCTCTCACATAGCTTCCAACTGTCCCTGATTTAGAGGGACTGTCCCTGATTTGGAGCAATGTCCCTCTGGCCCTCTTTCCTCCTCATTTGTCCCTCATTTGGTCTGATCTATAGATCTAGACTATTCCTTTATATTGGCTTATGGAATTTACAAATGCAGCAATTTAGAAAGCACTAAACCTTTCATCTGATTTCTAAATTGCTGCATTTGTAAATTCCAAAAGCCAATATAAAGGAATAGTAGTGGTAAAAAAAAGTACTTGTGGGTTTAACCAATCTTGTTTTTTTGTACAATTCTCCTTTAAGGGGGTGTGGCAAGGGGTGTGTCCTATGCCAGCACACTTTTGCTGATAGGTGTCCCTCATTCCCATCTTAAAAAGTTGGGAGGTATGCTCTCTGGTATTCCTGTGATGAGAGAGATATCTCAGGGAAATATCAGCCCAGCTGTGGCCAACTATGCATTGATCCTTTCTAAAGGCTTTGTTTACCAGCTGTTCAAGTGGCATTACCCCAAATGCAAACATTTATTATATTGCAGCTTACCAATTCTTAGATGTGATGGCTGCATTCGTTTTCTCTTTTAGGCATTTTTCCCCCTTTATTTCATGGATCTCCAAACTTTCTAAACAAAGGGCCAGTTTACTATCCCTCAGACTTTGAGGTGGCTGAACTGTGGCCAGTGAGAGTAGAAAATTTCCGATGGGAGTAAACAATGCCCCATTATTGGCGTCAGTGGGAAGAATAGTGCCCCATCCTTGGTATCAGTAGGAAAAATTGTTCCCTTTTGTTGATGTCAGTGAGAGGAATTGTGCCCCATCACTGAGATCAGTGGGAAAAATTGTGCCCCGTCATTGGTGTCAGTGGAAGGAATAGTGTCCCATCATTGAGGTCAGTGGGAAGAATAGTATCCCATCATTGGTGTCAGTGGAAGGAATAGTGCCCCATCATGGGTGTCAGTGGGAAGAATAGTGCCCCATCATTGATGTCGGTGGGAAGAATAGTGTCCCATCATTGGTGTCAGTGGGAAGAATAGTGCCCCATCATGGGTGTCAGTGGGAAGAATAGTGTTCCATCATTGGTGTCAGTGGGAAGAATAGTGTCCCATCATTGGTGTCAGTGGGAAGAATAGTGTCCCATCATTGGTGTCGGTGGGAAGAATAGTGTCCCATCATTGGTGTCAGTGGGAAGAATAGTGCCCCATCATGGGTGTCAGTGGGAAGAATAGTGCCCCATCATGGGTGTCAGTGGGAAGAATAGTGTTCCATCATTGGTGTCAGTGGGAAGAATAGTGTCCCATCATTGATGTCAGTGGGAAGAATAGTGTCCCATCATTGGTGTCAGTGAGAAGAATAGTGCCCCATCATGGGTGTCAGTGGGAAGAATAGTGCCCCATCATTGGTGTCAGTGGAAGGAATAGTGCCCCATCATTGGTGTCAGTGGGAGGAATAGTGCCCCGTTGTTGGTATCATTGAGAGGAACAGTGCCCCAAGGGCCGCATAAAGGCAAGCGAAGGGCCACATCCGGCCCCTGGGCCGCAGTTTGGAGACCACTGCTCTATTTTCACCTGGTGATCCTGCCAGTAAGTCTGTTGTTTTTCAACAGAACAAGCTGTCCTGCAGATTTAGCAGTTAGTTAGGGGGTTAAGACAAACCATTTGACAGGGGTGCTTAGAGTGATCAGCTTTTTTTTCACGTAAAGCTTTTATCCCAAAGGGAACACAACTGATGCTGTAACGGCTTATAAAGTATTAGCTGCAGTTCAGCTTCAGTTTGAGCGTTATTAAACCTACAACAGTAAAATCAGTCTGTATATGCAGCAAAGCATGCTTGTTATACTCACTGTGGAACTGAAGGGGTTAATCTTTTGCATTGTGTAAAAAGGCTGTTTGATCCTGTCTTCTCCATTCATCCCTTTCTTCCACTGTCCCCAATCCATCTTCTGATAGAACAGAGGCCAGGAGACGGGCTGCACAGGCTCAGTTTAGTGTGTATTGCTAGAGAGTTTTTTTTTCTTGGGAGGGTGCATGCAATCAGCACTGTCCAGACAGAGGGTCAGGGGTCCTGCAGCCTCAAGACAAATGAGTAGAATGAAAACTCTTCCTACAAGTTTTAACCAGACACTGATAGAAGTAACAAGACTGCTCTAACTGCTGATGAGAAAAAGTTATTTAGCAGTTTATATTTACTAAAATAATTGCATGTCCATGTTCTGTGTACTGTCAGAGACCAGATATAGTGAATGCAGGGTCCTGGGTTTAGTGACACTTTAAGTCCATGACACCCCCCTCCCATGGACAGACAATGCTGTTGTCTAAAGGTGTCTCTGTTTCTCCCAGAGTGGGTGCGCTCTAATACAGGAGGTGTGTTACTGGCAAGATCAGCAGGTGAAAAAAGAGAGGGAAAAACCTAAATAAGAAAACTAATGTGGCCACGATCTGAGGTTTGGTAATTTAGAATAAGTTACATTTTTTGTTTTGGGCTTAATATTGCTTTTAAAGCGGAACTTCAGTCATTTTTTCAACTTTCCATCTATTAAATCTTCTGCCCTTTTTGTATTAACTTTGGATAGTAAAACTGTTTTTTTCTGCCAGTAAATACCTTATACAGCCCACTTCCTGTTTCTTGTCTGGTAAAAAGCCTAGGCTTATGACATCATGCCCAGCTCTCTCACTCTTGTGAGAGTTTGCCAGGAAGGGAGGGGGGTTGAGTCATGAGAGGGCCAATGAGAGCTGTAGAGCTGGAGGTGTGCCTCTGTGTGTCTGTGTAAATCCAGGAAGTGAACAGGCAGCAGCTTCAGCTGCCCACAGTTAAAATGATTGCAGCCCGACTCAGTGGAAGGAGATTTCTGCAGCATATTTGGCAAGCACAGAATCACAGTATATACAGTATCTCACAAAAGTGAGTACACCCCTCACAGACAACACTGAAGAAATGACACTTTGCTACAATGTAAAGTAGTGAGTGTACAGCTTGTATAACAGTGTAAATTTGCTGTCCCCTCAAAATAACTCAACACACAGCCATTAATGTCTAAACCGCTGGCAACAAAAGTGAGTACACCCCTAAGTGAAAATGTCCAAATTGGGTCCAATTAGCCATTTTCCCTCCCTGGTGTCATGTGACTCTGTGACTCGTTAGCATAGGTGTGCGCAGCCTCTTGCATTAGGGTGTGCACCCCAAAGCTCAAATACATATGCATGTGTATATGTACTGATGGTGTCAGTAGGGCAGTGGACAGTGTCAGTAGTTTTATTAGATTATTTTTTAAATTATTTTATTTTGTAACATTTTTTTTTGGGATGAAATATCAGTGGTCTAAACAGGGGGGAATATGCACCACACAAGGCGATTAGGGTGTGCCCAGGCACACCTGGCGCACCCTGTGTGCACGCCTTTGCTCGTTAGAGTTACAAGGTCTCAAGTGTGAATGGGGAGCAGGTGTGTTAAATTTGGTATTATTGGGCTATTATTGGAGAGGGGAGCTCCCTTTGCGATATACATTAACATTCTGGGATTGAGATGTGATTTTTTAGCCACCCAGGTCCGCCTCACTGTCTGATGTCCGGGAGCTGCGATGCGCTCTGGGTGCCCCCTCCCCTTCCCCCTCCCTTGGGGGGATGGGTGGGTGCCCACAGCGCATCAGCGCCACGCCCTCTACTCCACGTGTGACGGCGCACTTCAGCGTCATGACGCGCAGTAGTTTTTTCCACCTTAGCCGGCCAGCCGGGAAATTTGGGCGTCCTCCGTGGGCGGTCCTTATCGCCTGTGTCGGAGCCCCTCCCTGCATCGGCCGTGCCTGCGTGACGCTGGTGCGTGTCAACGTGCACGTGTGCGGATCGGTTATATCCGGCCTCCCCCACACAGTTTGGGTGCCTAGATTGAAGATTTCACTCCTCATTACAGGACTTGGTCCACTTTTCTGCCTGGGACAGATGTAAGCTATTGGCAGGTCATTCCACTCACTACCATGCTAGCCAGCCATTCCTTTCTACCAATTGGTTCTGGCATACTGGGATTGTTGGTCTTTCTCGGACCCCCTTTCATAATATTTTTTATGGCTATCTGGTTGTGGTCTATTCCTGCTTGTTTCCATTTCACCTTCTTAGTGGATGTCAATTACTTTCCACCACTCCTATCAGTATACCGTGATACACTGATTATTCATCCTCTTATTTTAGATTCTTCCTGGCAGTTCTTACTGGCACAACACCATGTTTCACCATGCAATCTGGCAACCCGTTATCTGTGTGTGTGGGGGTGGCTTGTGTGTATGGCCACTCCGCCACAGCGCTGCCTCGTTACCTCAGCTCCCGGTAAAGACTACCGTTCCGGCCCTGGCTCCTTGCTTTTCACACCTCCCAACTATAAATCCATGTGAGTACACAGGGTGGGCTCATCTGCCTTTCCCTGTCTATCAGTTACCATTAGATTAATTATATCTCAATACACTTTATAGATACTCTACAGCATCAGCCCCTGATGAGTGGTTTACATGAAACGCGTCGGGCAACTTGATGATGCAGACCCATGTTCGTATCACACCTTCAACCAAGAACATGTTTCATATCTATTTCAGTCATGGTTTTATTGTGTTCTTTTATACATTTGTTACTTTTTTCGCCTATGCTGCTGCAATGTACATATATGAATTCATTGAATGTATTTAATTATCAGTTGTGACCACCATGTGGTGCCAAGTCGTTATATATTTAATGTACCCTTGATGCCTATGTTACATACACACATATTATGGGTGTGTGAACAATTATGGATTGATATTCACTACAATGTCTCTCCTCAAGTGGTTGTGTAATTGTTATGTTTTATACATTTTTTATTTTCAATAAATATGCATTTTTTCATCAACTTACTCCCACGATGTCCATGACCTCATTTAAAGTCCCAACTCTCCCGTTTTTTACCTCGGCTGCTGCCGCCGCCATCCTCGGTAAGGGAATAAGGAAGTGAAGCCGTGTGGCTTCACTTCCTGGTTCCCTACTGCGCATGCGCGAGTCGTGCTGCAGGTCCTCTCAGGTCCCTGCTGTGTTCTGGGACCTGTGTGTCTCCCAGAATACAGCGGGGGGAGGACGGGGTAGGCGCCGGAAGTGGCATAGATCACGCAAGCACCGCGGTGATCTATGCCAGGAAGTGGGAGCAAATACCTGTATTAGACAGGTATCTGCTCCCTCCCCCCCCCTGAAAGGTGCCAAATGTGACACCGGAGGGGGGGGAGGAATCCAAAAAGTGGAAGTTCCATTTTTGGGTGGAACTCCACTTTGAAGTAAAAGTCTTGTTTTTTTTTTCTCTAAAAATGACAAACATGTCCATACTTACCTGCTCTGTGCAGTGGATTTGCACAGAGCAGCCCTGATCCTCCTCTTCTCGGGTCGTCCCTCTTCAGCGCTCCTGGCCCCTCCCTCCTGTTGAGTGCCCCCACAGCAAGCAGCTTGCTATGGGGGCACCCGAGCCGAGCTACAGCTCCGTGTGTCCATTTAGACATGGAGTCTGGGTTCGACCCCGCCCCCTCTCTCTTCTGTTTGGTAACTGACTTTGAATGACAGGAGCGGGAGCCAATGGCACCGCTGCTGTGTCTCAGCCAATCAGGAGGAGATTCCCGGAGGGCTGGGACATTTGTGGACATCACTGGACAGAGATGGGGCTCAGGTAAGTATTAGGGGGGCTGCTGCACACAGAAGGTTTTTTATCTTAATGCATAGAATGCGTTAACCACTTGCCAATCGCTGCACGCCGATATACATCGGCACAATGGCAGCGGTGGGCAAATGGGCGTACCTGTACGTCCCTTTTAAGAGGCGGGAAAAGCGTGCACGCACCCGCCGCGTACAGTGTGACCGTGCCCGCGGGACATCGAGTTTGCCGGTCTCCCGGCAATCATGTCACGGAGCCACAGAACGGGGAGATGCCTATGTAAACAAGGCTTTTCCCCGTTCTGCCTTGTGACATGACAGAGATCGCTGCTCTCTGTCATCGGGAGCAGTGATCGTTGTCATGTGAGTTGACGCCCCTCCCCCCACAGTTAGAATCACTCCCTAGGACACACTTAACCCCTTCATCGCTCCCTAGTGGTTAACCCCTTCCCTGCCAGTGTAATTTACACAGTAATCAGTGCATTTTTATAGCACTGATCGCTGTATAAATGACAATGGTCCTAAAATAGTGTCCGCCATAATGTCGCAGTCCCGATAAAAAATCGCAGATTGCCACCATTACTAATAAAAAAAGAAATGAATAATAAAAATGCCATAAATCTATCCCCTATTTTGTAGACGCACTTTTGCGCAAACCAATCAATATACGCTTATTGCGTTTTTTTTTTTTAACCAAAAATTTGTAGAAGAATACATATCGGCCTAAACTGAGGAAAAAAATTGTTTTTTTTTATATATTTTTGGGGGATATTTATTATAACAAAATTAAAAAATATTGGGTTTTTTTTTTTCAAAATTGACGATATTTTTTTGTTTATAGCGCAAAAAATAAAAACCGCAGAGGTGATCAAATACCACCAACAGAAAGCTCTATTTGTGGGAAAAAAAGGACGTCAATTTTGTTTGGGTGCAATGTCGCACGACCGCGCAATTGTCAGGTAAAGCGACGCAGTGCCAAGTCACAAAAAGTGCTCTGGTCGGGAAGGGGGTAAAATCTTCCGGGGCTGAAGCGGTTAAGATAAAAAAACTTTCTGTCTTTACTTTAAAACTGCTGTGTACAGGTAAGAAATCAGAGGTAATAATTACTTTTTGCAGAGTTGATGATTTCTCTTTACTATATTAAACCTGTCAGCAAATTGGAGCTACAAATGAAGTGTCCTTTTCTGTCCATTGAGAATATTGGGACTAATGTCCTCTTTATAAACAGACTCCATGCTCTAAGTAGGCCTGCAAATATAGCAAAGGCAAATAATGAAATGTCATCCCGGTGTCTGGCACTAGCATAGTATAAAGCAAATGTTATGACATTTTAGTGACGGCCTCGGCTGTGCCTCTTACTATTAGCTTTGCATTCCTGAGATGAAAAAGCGTTTTAAGAAAAAGAATTGAGAGGTTCTAGTCTATAAATGGTCCCGCTGGAATTCTAAATATTGTTGGAATAGTAGCTAAGCCCCATTATCTTGTATATACTTTCTGTGAAAACGTTCGATTCAGGAGTGACTGGCTGAATGGCTTGCCGTCCATCTCCGGGGAATTGTGGGAAAGAATGAAGTTAGCAGCTACGATTGTACAACTTCTTTAAAGACGAACGCCAGACACAAACACTTTCTTTTAAATCTTTTCTTTAATAGCCACAAATGATATAAATCCACTTTGCAAACCTAGATATTACCTTGTATAATTAGCAGTGACCTCATTGCTGGGCTGTACATAGCCTGTGCAGAGAGTGGAGCTATGGGAGGGGCTCAGCAGGCTCCACCCACTACAGACTGACTGCAGGAGGGGCGGAGTCAAGACCTGTCATCCTGCACAGGGAGAGAGAGCAGCAGTGACCGGTCTTTATTACAGGAAGCTCATTTACAAAAGTAAAGTCTCACACTGGATTGCTGAACGGATCTGGAAGAAATACACAAAGCAAACCAAGATTCAAGGAAGAAACCACATGCCTCTTGTATTTAGACAATATTTGCTGAACCCAGAGTTAAGATTTAAAGGAGAAGTACCGCCAAAGCTCATTTAGCGGTACTTCTCCTGTGGATCACAGGATTGCAGTTCATTCTGCACTTCTGTGACCCATTTTCAGCAGACAGCGGGCTGAAACCCGCTGTCGGCTGACATCACAGAGTCGGTCCAGGCTGGGGAAAGATTGCGACCATATGGTCGGGATCCGCCCACCAGCTCAGGCTCTCAGCGGCATATGGTCGGGATCCACCCACCAACTCAGGCTCTCAGCGGCATATGGTCGGGATCCACCCACCAGCTCAGGCTCTCAGCAGCATATGGTCGGGATCCACCCACCGGCTCAGGCTCTCAGCAGCATATGGTCGGGATCCACCCACCGGCTCAGGCTCTCAGCAGCATATGGTCGGGATCCACCCACCGGCTCAGGCTTTCAGCGAACCGCTGAGAGCCTGAGCTGGCCGCTCCCTCCACGTCCTAGCACTCCAGTGAGCACTGGAGGGGCAGAGCAGAAAGCCAATGACTGACAGTCACCAGCTCTCTGCTCAGGGAGCTCTGAGAACCGAGCAATCAGGGGTGTTTGATCACTTGGTTCTCAGTCTTAGAGCCGGCAGATCAGATCAGACAGATGATGCTGCATCCACCTAGGTAAGTATGATCCCCCCCCCAAAAAAAAACATTCTCATACTTCTCTTTTAAAGCTGAACAATGTGCAAACAGTTACAAGCCCATGTGAATTGCGTGTAGGAGCGCTATTTACCTGCCAAAGGATTTGTGTTGATGTCCATCCAGTCCTGAGATTTACACAGACCTGGCGGATAGCACAGCCAGCCTGGAAACCTGGTTTTCCCTGCTGCAGGTAAAGCTGAACTCCAGGCATGATCTTTATTGCATACTTACATTGGTCCAGTTTGGAAACCACAGGTAATAAATACTATTCACAGACTTGATGATTTAAAGTGTTACTAAACCCACAACAGTAAGATCAGTCTATATATGCAGTAAAGCATGGTTGTTATACTCACTGTGGAACCTAAGGGGTTAATCCTCCACATTGTGTAAAAAGGCTGTTTGATCCTGTCTTCTCTGATCCTCCCCTTCTTTTACTGTCCCCAATCCATCTGCTGATAGAACAAAGCCTTGGAGACACTCTGCACATGCTCAGTTTGTGTGTATTGATAGAGAGGTTTTTTTTTTGGGAGGCTGCATGTGATTAGCACAGGGCCAACAAGCACTGTCCAGACAGAAAGTCAGGGGTCCTGCAGCCTCATAGGACAGTCAAAGGAGAATGAATATTCCTCCTACAAGCTTTAACCAGACACTGATAAAAGTCACAAGACTGCTATATACTGCTGATGAGAAAAGGTATTTAGCAGTTTATATTTACTAAAATATTTGCATTTTCATGTTCTGTATACTGTAGTAGACCAGATATAGTGAATGCAGGGTCCTGGGTTTAAGAGCCCTTTCACACTGACAGCGCGGGGGCGCCGGCAGTAAAGCGTTGCTAGTTTTAGCGGCACTTTACCGCCGTTTTAGAGGCGCTTTTCGGCTGCTAGTGGGGCTCTTTTAACCCCCACTAGCGGCCGAATAAAGACTTAAAATTGCCCGCAAAGTGCTGCTTCGGCGGTGCTGCCCATTGATTTCAATGGGCAGGGGCGCTTTAGGAGCCGTTGTCCTGTTTGACCATTCTTCCAGCAGCGTATTTGTGAGGTCAGGCACTGATGTTGGACGAGAAGGCCTGACTTTCAGTCTCCGCTTGTGTTTTTTTTTTTCAATGAATACAGTGGGGTTGATTTACTAAAGGCAAATAGACTGTGCCCTTTGCAGTTGCACTCTGCTAGGGAAGTTGCTCCAGAGCTTGGTAAACGAGGTAAAGCTTCACTTTGCAAAGAATACCCAATCACATGTAAGAAAAATAAAAAAAACTGCATTTTTGCTTGCACGTGATTGGATGATGGAAGTCAGCAGAGCTCCCGATCATTTACTAAGCTCTGGAGCAACTGTTCTTGCAGAGTGCAGCTACACTTTGCAAAGTTAATTATAAAAGGAAGGGAATAATGGCGCTGCTTACAACAAATATTTGAAAATTGTGTATAATTATAACTGTGGTGTCATATACAAATGATTTTTTTTTTTAATATAAAATATGCATGAATATCCCAAATCTCCTTATATCATAACTAAAAGTAAAAACAAATCTGAAAAAATTATGAACTTTTGTCTGTTGTATCCAGTATATGATACCCGAAAAAATTCCTTAATAAATCAAGTAACTTAAAACGTTAAAGTCGAGCCGGCCTCGAATAAAACCCGTAGCTTCCGGGACTAAGCGTATTGCGGTGACGTCAGTGCGTCGCTACTCCTCCCTATGCGTTTCGTCATACAACCTGCTCGACTTTTTTAACATTTTACCTCATCTGCTTAACTGTAAGTGTTCATATGTCTTTTGCTATTTGAATAAATGTGAAGGTTTTACACTATGTGAGCCTTTGTTGTTTTATGGGGACTCTATTACCGGGGCTGATCTGACCTATATGTGGACCATCACTATTGAGGTCGAGGAGTTCAGTGTATACCACAGAGATCCTGGGCTGGGGTAATAGCCATCTGCTCAGTGTGGTCCCCTGTAATAAGGGACCACCGTGTTCTGGTAAGCGGCAGTGTTTGCTGTGGTGGAGGCATTTCCTATCTGTCACGTTTCTTGGGATCTTCAGGTTTATTTCGCTGTAGAAGAGTCACCAGTCACTTTGCACAGACTTTGTTTATTATATTTTTTGGATCCAATTTTGTGATGTATGATTGATTCTTTATGATCACTATCATTACACATGGACTTTGCCATTTAGTCACAGCAGCTGTTTAGTTTTTTATATAGTCCAATATTCTTTCACAGTCATTAATAATTTAGGTGTCAACATTTACCTCATTTACATTGTAACTACGTTTTTCAGATACTGTTGTCCTTTTTCACTGAAGGTTTTTCATTGGTACATTGGTGTTTTGTACCCTTATTTAGAGAATATTTATTCATTTTTAATCACAATTTCACTTGTTGTGGTACACTATCCGCTTATATTGTGAGTGTATGGAATATTGCCTCATAGATTAATCAAGTTAGCGCAGCTCCCCCTTTGTTTTATTCATGTTGTATAACATTTTGAGCTGCAGCTTAGGTAATTTTAGTTAAATAGCGCAGTTTTTCCCTATAACATTCATGCATTGCATGAATCTATCTATGGTCGCCTCTGCCGCCCTCTATTCAGGTGTCCGGCCCCCTGTTGAGCACCGGGCACCTGAATTACAGCGGCGGGGTTTTTTTTGGAAGCTACTGATTAGAGCTGTGGGCTCTAATAGGCATCCTGATTAGAGCCGTAGGCTCTAATAGGCTTCCAAAATGGTAAACAGCGGGCGCAATGCTGTGCGTTCACTGTTTTACTCAGTGTTAAATTGTTTTCCTAACACTGACCCGCCTCTCAACCAATCAGGTGTTCGGGTCTGGTTAACTGTCACCTGATTGGCTGAAACAACAGGCACTGTGATTGGACGACTGATAGAGAGGACTGGAGACATCGAGGAGCGTGGACGTGGAGGACGCCACCGTGACCCTCTGAGAAACAGGTAAGTCCCGATTCCCGGGCGATGCACACTGGCAGTATTTGATGGGGCACAGTAGCGTCAATTGATGGGCACACTGGCAGCATTTGATGGGGCACAGTAGCGTCAATTGATGGGCACACTGGCAGCATTTGATGGGGCACAGTAGCGGCAATTGATGGGGCACAGTAGCGTCAATTGATGGGCACACTGGCAGCATTTGATGGGGCACAGTAGCGGAAATTGATGGGGCACAGTAGTGGCAATTGATAGGCACACTGGCAGCAATTGATGGGCACACTGGCAGCAATTGATGGGTACAGTAGCTGCGTTTAATGGCACAGTGGCTGCGTTTAATGGGTACAGTGGCTGCGCTTGATGGGTACAGTGGCTGCGTTTGATGGGCACAGTGGCTGCAATTGATGTTTTTTTTTTCAGCTTGTTTGCGCCCCCCCAAAATTTTGAGCACCAGCCGCCACTGGTCTATTTGCCTTTAGTAAATCAACCCCAAAGTGCAGTAATACCTCGGATTGCGAGTAACGCGGTTAAAGAGCGTTTCACAATACGAGCTATTATTTTTAAAAAAATCCTGACTCGGTTTGCGAGCGTTGTCTCGCAAAACGAGCAGGATTCAAGCCTCTGCGGTGTGCAGTACCGCATTTGGTCAGAGGTGCTGGGGCGCTGGTGGAACTCGGAGCCGCTCTGAGCTGCTCGGATGCACTCAAAAACACTCGGAAACACTCGAAAACACTCCGTTTCTAAGTGTTTCCGAGTTTTTCCGAGCAGCTCCGAGCGGTTTCCGAGTGTTCCCGAGTGTCTCTGACGCCACCTCTGGCCACATTCGGTACTGCATACAATAGAAGTCACTGTGGAACAAATTATCTGAGTTTCCATTGACTTCTATGGGGAAACTCGCTTTGATTGACTTCTATGGGGAAACTCGCTTTGATATAATGCAAGGTACCACTGTATTCTCTTCTTGGATGAGGTGGTGATTGTGAAGTCACTGCCCCTTCTCTCCACCTCATCCAATCAGAGAATGCCTTGCATTCACTGCAAAAATACAAGGTATTCTCTGAATGGTGACAGTCCTGAGTGAGCACCCCCTTGTGGTCAGGGTGCATAGGGGAAAGCTCTTGGCACAGGACTCAAAAGATTGTGGTTATCACTTATGTAGCACCGACTACTACAATGATTATCAATTTCGCCAATGGGTCCTCGGGTGTGATGTAGTCAGGTGCTTGGCTAGAGACAGAGAGCCATTTAAGATACTGTGCTTCAGTACTTGGACCACAATTGCCAATGCAAGCCAGGTATAAAGAGAGAAAGCTGTATTTTCACAGGCTTGAAAACTGAGGGAATACTTCTTTAGATGGAGGAGACTAAGGTGTGCTCATCACTGCTGCTGTGTGCACTTCAACATCCTACAAGCCTGCTGTCATGTGCTGAAGACCAGAGTTACTGCAGGCAGATCCAGAAGTGAGATGACATCTGAACAGCGAGACTCTTGAAGCTGTATCTCTGGGACTGGTGGGAAGTCAATGCTCCCATTAGCCTGTTGCTGCTAGCAGAGACTGAGCATATAGGGACTCGCCATCTAACTATCAGCATTGTTTATGGCAGTGGTTTGGCACTTCCTAACCCTTGGCTCTATTATGTGGCAGCCCAATTGCAACATCTAATTGGCACCGTGTCCCCCATCCCTGATGGACCCTCGGCCCACCTTATGCTTATAGGCACTAACGTGGAATCCATTCCAGAGGGCTTGGAGGCTCAATTTGTTCCAGAAGCCTAATAAGCAAATGCCCACCTATGCCCTCCTTTGAAAAGTGTGGAACAAGTCTAAGCAACTACAACTAGTAACAGGATTTACTGTATATAGCCGTATTTGGGGTAACAAAACCTACACGGAGCTTGCCAAACTTCAGCAGGAGCTCAGATGGCGAGCTCTGGGGGTGACCCATCTAGCACACATATTCCAAAATGGTAGGCTGCTGTCTTTTCCAGAACTGCATTGCAGGCTTTCCTTGCCTTCCACCATGCTCTACTACTATCTACAGTTAACACCATCCCTCAAACTCATCCAAAACAGAGCTTCTTCTCCTACACGCAAACCGAAATACTAAAACCAAGACCCCGTGGACACCTCCCACCATCTCTGGACAGACTATCCCCCAAAGCACCAAAGCCAAAAGTCTCTGAGTCATCTTTGACTCAGAAATGTCAATGGATGCACAAATAGGATCAGTAGTCAGCGGATCTCACCATCTTCACCGCCTGCTACGTAGACTCATCCCCTTCATTCCAGAAGAAGACAAAGCAGCAGTAGTTGGAACAATCATTAATTCCCGACTCGACTACACGAACTCCCTCTACATAGGACTACCTAAATATCAGATTGCATGCCTACAACTCATCCAAAACACGGCAGCAAGACTGGTAACAGGAAAAAAAACCCTGGGAATCCATCTCTCCGTCCCTGAGGAGCCTACATTGGCTAACCGTAAAGAATTGGATCACATTCAAGACCCTCTGCCTTGCCCACAAAAGCATACAAGGAAACACCCCTCAATACCTATGCGAGAAAATAAAACACTACACACCTAATCGCAATGTTCGATCAGCAAACCAAAACCTCCTCCTCATTCCCAAGTCCCACTACAAATCAAAGGGAGACCGAAGATTCGCAGTCCAAGGAACGCTCTACCAATTAACATCCGCTTGGAAGAAAACCATCAGGCCTTCAGAAAAAAACTTAAGACCTACCTCTTCTAAGGAGCTGGATGACACAGGACGGATAAGCGCCGTGAGGCGATTCAGTTCGCATTGCAGCACTATACAAGTCTTTCATTCATTAATTTATTCATTCACCATGCAGTTAGAGCCCAGAGGGAAGCAGTAGAATGGGCGCAATCGCTCACCCCTATCTTCCATCTATTGCAATCTGTTACTGAAACTAAAAGTTGTATCTCTCAATGCTATCATATGCTCCTAATGGAATACTTAAAGGCCTACCAGGGTGGTATCTCAGTGGGAGGAGGTTCTGGGCTCACTAAGAGGCAATCAATGGGAGGAAGCTTTTCAGTCGGCTAACATATGATCTCTCAATGTATCTCAGAAAGTGTCTCAAGTATATATCCTGCTTATGCCGCGTACACACGATCAGACTTTATGGCATTCTTGATCCGGCGTACCGGATTTAGTCAGACAATTCGATCCATGTGTGGGCTCCAGCGGACTTTGTTTTATCAAAAGTTCGACAGACTTAGATTTGAAACATGTTTCAAATCTATCCGACGAACTCGAGTCCGGTCGAAAAGTCTGCTTGTCTGTATGCTAGTCCGACGGACAAAAACCGACGCTAGGGCAGCTATTGGCTACTGGCTATTAACTTCCTTGTTTTAGTCCGGTCGTACGTCATCACTTACTAATCCGTCGGACTTTGGTTGATCGTGTGTAGGCAAGTCCATTCATTCAGAAAGTCCGTCGTAAAGTCCGTCGAAAAGCCCGCCGAGCAAAGTCTGCCATAAAGTCCGGTCGTGTGTACGCGGCATTAGAGTACACTACACACCCGTGAAACTCCATAGAATGGGTAGACTTTCTGATCCATTGTGTGGCAAATGTAGACGGATGCCTGAGGACCTCATCCATCTCCTCTGGCGATGCCCAAAACTCCATCGATATTGGAGCGGGGTTCTCTCCATGCTCAACAGAGTTTTTCAAACTAATGTTCCTTTGAACCCAATTCAATGTCTGCTAGGTATTCTCAAAGAGGTGATCCTAGAGGAGATGATGAGAGTGGCTTTCTCTAGGGCTTTATTTCAAGCTAGGAAAGTCCTTCTCATTGGATGGAAATCTGCTACCCCACCATCAGTTAAAACTTGGGTGACCCATATGGGGAACACCCTTCTCCTGGAAAGATAAAGAAATACCTTGGTTTGCGAGCATAATTCATTCCAGAAGCATGCTTGTAATCCAAAGCACTCATATATCAAAGAAAATTTCCCATAAGAAATAATGGAAACTCAGATAATTTGTTCCACAACCATTTATTCATATAAAAATGATCAAAATATGAGCAAAAGCTCATATTAATACTGTACTGTAACTCTGTGTTGAAAAAAAAAAAGAAGAATCACAGTTTTAATGTAAAAAAAAAAGAGTTTGGAGCTCATCCATGTAAAGCCGCTAGTATATTGCAGTAAAGCTGCTGGTGTACAGTATACAGCGCTATATGTGGCCAGCGGTTCAGGGGTGATGGTGGCTCCCAGCGCTTCCTGGAGAACTTGGGGACACACAGGACATGTTGACATCACTTCCGGGGTGCTCCGAACGCACGTTACGCCCGCCCCACCCAGCTGGGAGTGTCTCTGGGTGCCTCTGACAGCTTTACTATACATATACACAGCGGCTTTACATGGATAAACACCAGACTCCTTGACATTGTAAGTGTAATTCTTTTGTTTCTATAGTAAAACTACTGCTCGTATATCAAGATAAAATCTAAAAAAAATGTTGCTCGTATTTCAAAACGCTTGTATACCGTAATACCGTAAACCAAGGTATTACTATACATATATCAACATAGAGGGGCGATTGGGTAAATTTAAAAGACTCTGGGCCCAATGGCTTGATACTCCCAGGCTGATGCCTAGAGAACTGGTGTTAATGAGACTTTTGCAATGCCCTGCAGATTGATTGTTTTGTTTCTGGAGTCTTTTTATATTTCGATCCCCTGGCCACATTGTATAGCTTCATTTTCATATACTTATAATGACCAAGGGACTTTTTATTTTTTGATCCCATTGATTGTTTATGATGTAGTAGTGCTACATGAACTCTTACACAACTACATGTATATTGTTTCTAGCGATGTATCAGCTCACTGGATTGTCTGTATATTTTGTTTATTTTCAATATCACCTTTTCTGATTAAAAAAAACTACCAGCATTGTTTACTATATGCAGACCTTACAGAGACTGTGTACTCATGTGTACCACCGTAAAGACTGGGCCCCAAAACTAGCCAGCCGAAAAACTAGGACTTAAGGCTGGTCAGTACCTCTTTAGGAAGTCTTAAATTTCAACTGCCATTTATATAGTGTGCTCTCTAAAGTGGATATAGCCTACCTTTTAAAAAGGAGTTATCACAGTATTGATTATCATTGCTGTTACTGTTTTCTACTGCCGTTACCTATGGCTGATTTTGTGGATTACAGGGCTTACTTTGTACAAGCAATAGTGGGAGCAGTCGTCTTTGGGATAAGGCACAATTTTTTCTGTGTCCTTGTTGAGGTGATTGCCCATTACTTCCAAGAGGAAATGAGGGAAAATCTCATCAATAAGGAGTCAGACAGCAACAAAATCCAGACATAGGCTTTCATCCTTTTCTAATGGTTAGGTATCCCCTTATGAAAAAACATCTATGACATTATTATGGCCAACAAAATGATCCCATTTCCAATTGAATTCAGTCAGTTTAACTACCTCCCGCCCGCCGTATAGACAAAGGATGGTGGGACTACGTGATATGACATTGCCCCAGTCTCACCGTGATGTGTCACTGGGACATGGCGTGACTCCGATCTCGGTAAAGAGCCGATGATGTGCCTCATTACCCATGTGATCAGCTGTGTCCAATCACATCTAATCACAAGGAAATGCCAGTTGCCGGCTCTCCTTGCCTCACACTGACAGAGTCAGATCGGCAACATTTCCTCACAGGGAGACTTGTACAGATAATCAGGGCACTGATCATCAGTACCCTAATTATCAGTCAGCCCCAACAGTGCCCAGCAGTGATGCCAGTTTGTGCCCTTCAGTGATGCCACTTTGTGCACATCAGTGATGCCAATGGGCGGCACAGTGGTGTAGTGGGTAGCACTCTCACCTAGCAGTAAAAAGGGTCACTGGTTCGAATCCGTTTGCATGTTCTCCCTGTACCTGCGTGGGTTTCCTCCGGGTACTCCGGTTTCCTCCCACACTCCAAAGACATGCTGGTAGGTTAATTGGCTTCTGTCTAAATTGGCCCTAGTATATGAATGTGAGTTAGGGACCTAGATTGTAAGCTCCTTGAGGGTAGGGACTGATGTGAATGTACAATGTATATGTAAAGCGCTGCGTAAATTGACGGTGCTATATAAGTACCTTAAATAATAATAATAATAATTTGTGCCCATCAGTGAGGCCAATCTGTGCCCATCAGTGATGCAAGTCAGTGCTGCCTTTCAGTGCCCAGCTCATCAGTGCTGCCTTTCAGTGCCCAGCTCATCAGTGCCGCCCATCAGTGCCACCTATCCATGGCACCTATCATTTCCCATAAGTGCCGACTATCAGTGCCCTTCAGTGTCACCTATCAGTGCCCATTAGTGCTGCATATTAGTGCCTCCTTATCAGTGCCACCTCATCAGTGCCCATCAGTGCTGCCTATCAGTGCCCATCAGTGCAGCCTATCAGTGCCAGCTCATCAGTGAAGGAGAAAAATTACTTATTTACACATTTCAAAATTTTTGGTCTTTGTTTTTTTCTTAGCAAAAAATAAAAAAACCCCTATGATAATAAAATACCACCAAAAGAAAGCTCTATTTGTGTGAAAAAAATGATAAAAATGTCATTAGGGTACAGCATTGTATGACTGGGTAATTGTCATTCAAAGTGTGACAGCGTTGAAAGCTGAAAATTGGCCTGAACAGGAAGGGGGTAAAAGTGCCCTGTATTGAAGTGGTTAAACCAGCTAACTACATTCCAGGTACATCAGAACAAAAGATGTTCAATGTCTTAAAATGTGTTTTCTTTGTAAAGCAGCCACAACCTGAGTAGAACAACCTCTCCCCGGCCAGTACACTGCAGAGAGGGACCCTTGTCTGCGTGGAAGCAGTGGTCTCTCTGCTGAGGTCTGACACAGTCCCTGCTGGATCAGACCTATAGCTCTGCATTCAGCAAATCTCCCTGCTGATTGGAGAGCTCTGGCTCTGACTCAGCAGGGGGCAAAGAGATCACTGCTTGCCCACAGAGAGAAAGGGTCCTACTGTACAATATGCTGGCAGGGGACAGGCTTTTCTACTCTATTTTTGTTTTGATGCACCTGGAATGCATTTAGTTGATTTAAACTAAAATGCGACTTTTGAAATGCAGTTCAATTGGACTTTAATCATTCCCCTTGAAATCTTACCAGAATACCTTTTCCCTATAGGAGGACCTGTGTCCTATTTCTTTATGGTGATCCAGGCAGCGATAGCCATACTTCAACATATGATGGAGTTGGCTTTTGGAAGGCAGTCATTGTGTGTTGTGACTGAGATACTACACACGCTGTTCTGTCAGCACTTACTTATTTATGATGATGGCCAGATTGTTGGCGATCAAAAGTTAATTAGGACACACCATCTGCTTGGTGGGTAGTAGGTAATATGAGTCTCTTACTGGAGGCTGATCAAATAACTGAAGCTGTCTCTCCATATTCCTTTTGTGTTTGTGTTTTATGTTTGAGATTTTTTTTTTCATTTTCATTTTAAGTGCAGCTACCGCATGTCTCTCAATTTCAGATTTGGATTCTCATAAGTTTTATTGGCAAGACCAAATATATTCTAGCAATGCAGATCATAGTTATGAGTTGATGTTATGGGAAGACCATAAAGACAGACAAAATATTGTATCGGCTAAAGGGTGGGTGTACGCTTTTTTATTCCTCTGCTCTGCCTTTTTCCTTCTTTTTTATTTTTTTCTCTCTCTCTCTCTCTTTTTTGCTCTCTCCTGTCCTTTCTCTCTGGAGCTGATGCATTAAAACTGGAGAAAATTCAACACTGATAAAGAGGCCCATAACATCTCTTTATCCTACTTTGAAAGCTCTAGACTTTGTTCTAATTTCCCTTTTAAAGAGGAAGTAAACCCTGATGGGCTTTACTTCCTCTTTTGTTCCCTGCAAGCATAATATACTAGCCCATCATGTGCCACTTACCTGCAAACGAAGCCCGCGATGTCCCTGCTGGTGGCCGCGTCCATCTTCACCCCTCTTCCTTCTGGGGCCCTGGACCCCGGGTCTGACTGGCCGGAATCGCGTGACGCCACACCCGTGCATGCACGCAGGAGCTGACGGTCACGGCACAAGCCCTGTAAAAAGGCGCGATCGTGCTCTTTCTTCTGTGCGCATGCGCCAATGACGTTGGCGCAAGCGTATATGCCAAATATCTCCTAAACCGTGCAGGTTTAGGAGCTATTTCCAGTACCTTTATATAGGCTTACCTGTAGGTAAAAGTGGTATGTAAGGGTTTACAACCACTTTAAGTGGTAACATCAAGCCAATAAATATTAGGAGTTCATATCCCTGCTACTCTTTCTAAACTGTTGGATCTAAACTACACACCCTTGCTCTCCCTCATTCACATCTGTCTTAAGCCATACTATCACATTATGAAATACTTAACTTAGAACAAAGCCCTCCGAGCAGCGCCTGCTCACCGATGTGACGGCTGACATCTTGCCTTGGTATTTCCTCTGGGTTTGTGGGCTCCAGCACTGTAAGTGCCCGATGCCCCGATGATGTTCATTCCACCAATGCGTGGCGGGAGCTGGACTTTCAGAGCACATGCGGCGATGATGTCATGTCCAAGTTTATGAGATATTCACAGTACGTATCTACTGTATAGGTAAGCCTTATTGTAAGCTTACCTGTAGGTACAAGTGGTGTAACAGAATATACAACCACTTTATGATGGACATAATGCCCAAATTGCTAAAAACGTTTAAAACAGTTCCAATAGCTCCCCCTTCAGGGTTCTTTTCTCATGTGAACACGCTTATAGGTAACTACATCTGGCAGCACAAAAAATCCAGGATTCATCACTCCATGCTCTTCTTACCTAAATCTAGAGGTGGTGTGGCTCTACCTCACATACTCTAGATGCCATAAAGAATCCTGTTTTCTCAGAATCCTTAATTGGTACCATAGCCGAGACTCTAAATTATGGACGGTCCTGGAAAATGACCTGCTTACTCCTAACATCACATCCTTATTATGGACAGACCCAAAAGACAGACCACATGTAGACGCCCTACCCCTTCTGGTGATTTCTACACTCCCTACATGGGACTCTTATGTAGGGAAAGGTTTATTCACATTAAGACCTAGCCCACTCTCACCTCTTTTTGAGGCTCTTGCATTTCCTCCTACTCTTCATCAATCTTGATTTCTTCTTTGGAAAACGGAAAACAAACCACTCCATTATCATACCATGTGGAACGGTACATTGCTTTCACTGTCACAGCTGTTGGGGTCCTGTCATAACCAAGCTAGAGCGTGGCTGGAATATTTCCAACTCTGACCACTCACTGATTTTGAGTGTTTGCTCTCCCAGTCTGATAGGCCAGAACACCCCCTGTCTCACTTATACCAAGTTTTGTTGAAGACCTCACTACCGCATGCCCCAATGTTCATTACTAAATGGGAACAAGAACTTAATATTCCGGTCCCAGATAGCAAGCAATTGCCCTGCAAGTTTGAAAATGACTTGCTAAGCTATTGCTAGACTTTGCATGACTCCATGTCAACTTTCTTCGCAAACATTCTGCAAGTTTGCTGCAAGTTCTGGTTCGGTTATGTTGTGCAATAGTCCTCCCACCACAGGGGTCACTGTGGCTGAATTTTCATGCTGTAGACTTGCAGAACTCTTGCTGTAGACTCACCACTGCAACTTTGCTCTAGCTAGAAACTCGCCACGCAGATTTGCTACAAATTGGAAAAGTGTCAACTAGCAAGTGTATAACAAGTTAACAGACTTACAATTAAACACTGCCACAAATTTGTGGCAAGCTATCCTTGCTATATGGGGTGATAACTTTGACTGGGACAAAATACTGACATTCACTTATAAGACTTTCACATCTTCTAGCGCAGGAGTCTCCAAACTTTCTTAACAAAGGGCCAGTTTACTGTCCTTCAAACTTTAGGGGGGCCGGACTGTGGCCAGTGGGAGAAGAAAACGTCTTGGCGTAAACAATGCCCCATCATTGGTATTGGGGGAGTAATAGAGCCCCATCATTGGTATCAATGGGAGGAATAGTGCCCCATCTTTGGTGTCAGTGGGAGGGATTGTGCCTAATCATTGGTGTAAGTGGGAGGAATAGTGCCCCATCATTGGTATCAATGTAAGGACTAGTGCCCCATCATTGGTTTCAATGCGAAGACTAGTGCCCCATCATTGGTGTCAGTGGTAAAAATAGAGCCCCATCATTGGCGTCAGTGGGAGGTATAGTGCCCCACCATTGGTGTCAGTAGGAGGAATAGTGCACCATCATTGGTGTCAGTCGGAGGAAAAATGTCCCATAATTGGTGTCAGTAGGAGGAATAGTGTCCCATCGTTAGTGTAAGTGGGAGGAATAGTGCCTCATTGTTGGTGTCAGTTGGAGGAATAGTGCCCCATCATTGGTATTAATGGGAAGCATAGTGTTCCATTGTTGGTGTCAGTGAGATGGCTAGTTCCCCATTGTCAGTGGCAGGAACTATGCCCCACTCTTGCTGACAGTGGGGGAAATGTTGCCCCAAGGGCCAGATTAAATCAAGCAAAGAGTCACATTCGGACCCCGGGTTCCTGTTTGGAGACCACTGTTCTAGAGCACAAGAGTGCAACTATAAAATCCCTGTTTTTTTCCTCTCCATTCCTTTTTTTCTGTCTCTCTTGACTTCTCATTCCCTGCTCTCTTTTTTTTATCTCCTCTCCTCTTCAACAATGTTCTTAATACAGTGGAACCTCGGATTACGAACATAGTCCATTCCAGGAGTATGCTCGTAATCCAAAGTACTCGCATATCAAAGCAAGTTTTCCCATTGAAGTCAATGGAAACAAAAATAATTTGTTCCGCATTGATTTCAATGGGATGCAATACCGCATGCGGTCAGAGGAGGGGGGTCACCAGAGAGCCTCGGAAATGGCCGAAAAGGCCCGAGGACACTTCAGCTGACCTCAGCAAACCTCGGAAAGACTTCCTACCTGAGATTTGCAAAGGTCAGCCGTGCTGTCCTCGGGCCTTTCTGTGCATTTCCGAACAGCGCCGATTGGCTGCGATCGGCTCTGCTCAGCTCCGGCGCCCCCCCCACCTCAGGCCAAAAGCAGTACTGCACACCGCTTTGGCCTGAATCATACTCATTTTGCGAGACAACACTTGCAAACCGAGTTACGATTTTTAAAAATACAGTGCTCGTATTGCGAAATGCTTGTTAACCGCGTTACTCGCAATCCGAGGTTCCACTGTACAACATGTTTATAAATTTTAACCCATTTAATCCCAAGACCATCCAGATTCCTACCAGTAATGAACTGGTGCTTTAGATCCCCAAAAACATGCTGACTTGTCTTTTTAATGTTTTAGGGACATTTACACCCTTCAAGTTCGCCTTAACAAGCACATCAATAATATTAGGAAGGGGTTCACCAAGCATTCGGTATCTAAGAACTATCTGACTGCCCACAATAGGGACCCCTCCAGGACTATTTTCTTAGGGATAGATAAATTCAGTCCCCACTGGAGGGAGTATCTCCAGACTTGAGATGGCGTGGATACACAAATTGAAGACTTATGTCCCCTATGGTTTAAATGTAGATGTGGATGTCAACGCTTTTATAGATAACTCTTGATTACCATCTCTCTATTTTACATTATGACCATATATATTGAATTGTGTTTGTTGGATTGATTAATGCTATGGTTACTTATGATGTAAACTTGGTTTGAATCTTGGGTGGCTATCCCCTGTTCACCCCATTGGCTCGTATGGTCCATTTGGATAACACCATCGGGGTTGAACTGTGACATGCCTGTCAACATGTTAATTTATATCTATACAGGAGATTATCCATTGTAGAAGATGGTTTTCGTTCCAATTTTCATCATATATATTGCTCTGATAAGGGTAAGCTATATGGTTATGGTGAGTTGGTACGAGATAGGTTTACATTTTGTTTCTGTTTCCACCCTTGTCTCTACATTTCTAATAAGGTACATTATGTTTTCCAGTATCATTTTAATGAGCTTCCACTGTGGAGGTTTTTGATCGATTTCGATGATATCGGCCAATTTGTCCACATGTCCTTAATGTGAGGTATCACATGATATACACTAATAGGGTACATTAGGTTTTTAAACATTATTGTTATGAACACTCATTGTGGAGATTTTCGATGAATTTCGACGGATCTGTCCGTATGGGCTACAATGTCCCCTTTGGGGTTTCACATCGTTAAAGTGAGGTGTTATATGATACACCTACTTTTTGATGTGGCCATTAAAGGAGATATCCTCTTCTTGGTGATATCGTGATGGGTAACTAGCCAATAAAATCACACCCACCTTTTTCATGCACAATTGAGATGACTGACCGATTTTGTTATAGTTGGTCTCCCTTTCCCCATGTGTGGCCTCTGATATTGACATACAAGTCGCTTGTTATCCACGGTGGCTATTGTTTAGCACCAACGTGGATGGCACACTACGATATTTTCATGTTTTGTGTGCCAATTTCTATATAAAGGTGGCTGTCTTAATATTATAGCTTTTAGTATAATTCATACTTATAGAGTATGTAAGTCATCTTTTGAGCCCATTTTTTGTGGTCCAAATGTGGTAGGTATGCTGGTTTAGCCGTAAGTGTTTTGATTGTTGCGCTCACTGTTAATCCTAGCGTTCCACTCTCTGTAGTGCTTCCAGTTTGGGTTTTAGTTTTTCCCTCATTCAAAATGGCGTTTTTAGCATCAGCCACCTGAGATTCAGAACGAGGCTTGGTTGTATTTGTTTACTATATTAAAGTGGTTGTAAACCCAAAAAAAAAAAACCTGCAAGACAAAGACATACTTACCTTAGATCGAAGCCCCCGCAGCGGTCCTCGTTCACCACTACAGCCGACACCATCGCTACCGGAGTTACTTCCAGGTATTGCGGGCTCCGGCGCTGTGTTCGGCCAGAGTCGGTAACGGTACAGTCTAAGTGAAGCAACGGCACGTATGCGCCGTTGCTTCAGTGTGCATGTTCCGATGACGTTGGCGCATGCAAATACAGGGGATATCTCCTAAACCGTTGAAACCTTATTATAGGCTTACCTGTAGCAAAAAGTGTGTTGTAAGGGTTTACAACCACTTTAAGTGGTGCGTCAGTACGCGGCCCATGCCCCAGGACGACATCAGATTTGTGACGAAACACGTCGGGAGGAGGGACGTGCTGACGTCACCGCGTTGTTTACGTTCCCTTTGCACAGGCATTTGTATTGTTGCCAACTGACCGCATTTTTTATTGTAACCGTTTATTGAATTGGTATACGCTTTGCAAGCGATACTGTTTTTTAATGTTCGAATAAACAACCATCTGGTTTTACCTATGGCAATTTTCTCTGCCCTTTCTTTTTGAGCTGCCATCGCCTCATCACTACTTGTACCGTGTATGGGTCCATAAGCTGTACCTCCAACTACTTTCTTGACCAAACAGCTTACTACTCCATCTGACCAGACCAAACATCCGCAGTCTTTGGAGGAAAAGGCCCTGGCTGGGTATTAGCCACAAGTGTCTAACCTTGTGCAGCTGGTAAGTGTGCACTTTGCGTGCTGGTGGATTCACTGTGTTCATATTATAAAGTCACAAGATTTTCACTGAATCTTTGGCGTCTGGTCTGTTCTTCATTGAAGGAACCACTAAAATCTTCAAAAGCCATTGGAGGGCTTTACATAAGTCACATGCTTCACTGTTTGGGACGCTTCACCTTTTATAATTATTTTTCAATCACTGTTCATTTATTCATTTCTTGGTTTGTGTTTACATATTTGGTTAACAGCGGGGGTGCCGGTGCTCGTGACCGGCGATCACGATGACCGCCGCCCATGAGCAA
Organism: Aquarana catesbeiana; assembly: GCF_042186555.1. Lineage (NCBI taxonomy): Eukaryota > Metazoa > Chordata > Amphibia > Anura > Ranidae > Aquarana > Aquarana catesbeiana. The sequence goes on from NC_133333.1 coordinate 39,818,327, forward strand.
TCGCGGGCACGAGAGGAAGAACAGGGACGTGTGTGTGTAAACACAAACATCCCAGTTCTGTGAGGAGAGAGAGATTGTGAGTTCCTACGAGCTGGGAACCACGATCTCTCATCTCCTATAGTCAGTCCCATCCCCCACAGTTAGAACACACAGTCAGGGAACACAGTTAACCCCTTGATCGCCCCCTAGTGTTAACCCCTTCCCTGCCAGTAATTAGTAACATTTATACAGTAATCAGTGCATTTTTATAGCTGATCGCTGTATAATTGTCAGTCGACCCAAAAATGTGTCAAAAGTGTCCGATGTGTCCGCAATAATGTTGCAGTCTCAATAAAAATCGCAGATCGCCGCCATTACTAGTAAAAAAAAAAAAATAATAATAAAAATGCTGTAAATCTATCCCCTATTTTGTAGATGCTATAACTTTTGCACAAACCAATCAATATACGCTTATTGCAAATTTTTTTTTTACCAAAAATATGTAGAAGAATACATTTTGGCCTAAACTGAGAAAAAATGGGCTTTTTAAAAAAAACAAATGGGGATATTTATTACAGCAAAAAGTACAAAATATTGGGGGTTATTTACTAAAAGCAAATCCACTTTGCACTACAAGTGCACTTGGAAGTGCAGTCGCTGTAGATCCGAGGGGGACATGCGAGGAAAATAAAAAACAGCATTTTTGCTTGCACATGATTGGATGATAAAATCAGCAGAGCTTCCCCTCATTTCAGATCTTCCCCTCAGATCTACAGTGACTGCATTCCAAGTGCACTTGTAGTGCAAAGTGGATTTGCCTTTAGTAAATGACCCCCATTGTGGTTTTTTTTTCAAAATTTTCGCTCTTTTTCTGTTTATAACGCAAAAAATAAAAATGGCAGAGGTGATCAAATACCACCAAAAGAAAGCTCTATTTGTGGGAGATAAAAGGACGTCAGTTTTGTTTGGGAACAGCGTCGCATGACTGCGCAATTGTCAGTTAAAGCGACGCAGTGCCGCATCGCAAAGAATGGCCTGGTCATTGAGCAGCCAAATCTTCCGGGGGCTGAAGTGGTTAAGGTCGCAGCTTATTTTTTTTATCTGTTGTTATTTGTGTGTATTTCACTTTGAGTTGCTGCTATAATTGTTAGGTTTGTTTCCAGCGCAGTTCTCTTTTTTTACATTTTACAGCAGCCTGGTCCGCTGCTTTAAATACACACATGCATTATTGCGCATATTTTATTTTGTGTTAGTGTTCGTCGTGTTAGGGCAGCGCGTTCATTACAGTGGACTGTGCCCAATACACCACAATGGACCAAAAATCACACATGTACCATTTTTAGGGGCACATCAAAACGGCAGGGCATGGTAGTGTGTGTTGCCATACATTGCAGAGCAATGCAACAAGAGGTTGGGGTGCCATTCAGAGCAATTCACACCATCGCATCCTGCCATTATATATCATGTAATAACGCACGTTGCTGGGGTGTCGGCTTCCTCCTGATGAAATAGTGTTGTGGCCTTTGGTCTGACGCTGTTGTGCTTTTTCTGTAGCCATTCTCTTTCTTCCCCGTCTCCTCCTCCCATCTTTTGCTCCCTCTCCCTGCTCCCCCCCTAACCCCCTACTTCTGCCATCACTCCCCCTTTATCTATTTCTCTGCCCCCCCACTCCTCCTCGTCGTTCCCTCTGCTTTTCCTGTCAATTCTCTCTCTTTCTTTCCCTCGCCCCTCCTCGCTCTCCCTCGCTCTCGTCTCTATATCGAGATGGAATAAACTATGCAATGCAGTATTTTACTTTGTTCACCAACCCCAGCATGCAGCAATTGAAATGTCACTTGTGATAAATGCAATGAAATGTACATAGAGAGTGGGGAGAAATGGGGCAGAGCTTATAATGTCATTGCAATGGCTGCATTCTATCTTTTATATTGGATAACCATTAGACTCATCCTTTGTTTCTACATTCGCATACTTAGAAATTCCGAGAGCTCAGATGTAACTATGAAAATGAAACATCAATGAAGATGGAATGGAGGGCTATGGGGAGCGATAAGATGCTGTACCAACAATTGCTGAGACCTTACCGTGGACCTGGCATGAAATGAATCTCCTTTTATAATTATCATTACATTCACCGTGTAGATGAGGGATTGCCCCCGTTCTCTGGGTATGACATGCGATGGCAAAAGCTGTTACATTAACCACTTACCTACTGGGCACTTTCACCCCCCTTCCTGCCCAGGCCATTTTTTTAGCTTTCAGCGCTGTCGCACTTTGAATGACAATTGCGCGGTCATGCTACGTTGTACCCATATAAAATTTTTATAATTTTCTTCACACAAATAGAGCTTTAATTTGGTGGCATTTAATCACTTCTGAGTTTTTTAATTTTTACAAAAAAAAAAGACCGAAATATAAAAAAAAAAAAGGTTTTTCTTAGTTTCTATCAGAAAATCTTGTAAATAAGTAATTGTTATCCTTCACTGATGTGCGCTGATGAGGCGGCACTGATGGGCACTGATAGGTGGCACTGATAGGCTGCACTTATGGGGACTGATGAGGAGGCACTAATATGCCGCACTTATGGGCACTGATAGGTGGCACTGATGAGCACTGATAGGTGGCACTGATGGGTGGCACTGGTGGGCACTGATAGGTGGCACTGGTTGGCACTGATAGGTGGCATGGACAGGCGGCACTGATGGGTTGCACTGGTGGGCATTGATGGGTGGCACTGATGGGCAACAATGATGGGCAGCACTGATAGGCGGCACTGATAGCCAGCATTGAAAGGCATTACTAATGGGCACTTATTGGTGGCACTGGTGGGCACTGATTGCTGGCACTGGTGGGCACTGATTGCCTGCACTCATGGGCACTGATAGGTGGCACTGATGAGCACTGATTGCTGGCACTGGTGAGCAATGATAGGCGGCACTGATTGCTGGCAGTGGTGGGCACCGATTACTGGCACTCATGGCGCTTTATTGTAATCAGGGCACTGATGATCAGTGTCCTGATTACATGTCTCGATGTCCCCTGCGAGGAGATGCCGCTGATCATCTCTCCTCGCCACACACTCTGTCAGTGTGAGGCAATGAGAGCCGATTGCCGACATTTCTGTGTTTACATGTGACCGGCTGAGATTGGTCAGAGCCAATCACATGGTTAAAGAGCCGCGGCTCTTTACAGAGATCGGGGTCACGCCATGTCCTAGCAACACGGAACGGCCGCGATCGCTGCGAAGTGCGCCCCCGTGGGAGTGGCTGTTCAGGTGCGCCGTCATGTGACGTCCACCCAGAATGAGAGCCGCACCATCCCACCGTCATTTAAAGGTGGCCAGGCGGCAAGCAGTTAAACTGCATGTGATTACCCAGAGCCAGTCTGAAACCAATGAATCAGAATAAGTTCAGATCAGGGTGGGCCAAAGTCCAGAAGACTACCTAGGCTAAGTTTACACTTATTTGCAAAATGGAGTGCATACTTGACTTGCAGGCAACACGCGTTGCTCTTTATCAAATGTGCCGGGTTGCCATTCATTCTTAATGTCACCCCCACCTATCAGAAAAAGTGTTGCGATTCATGCAGCGCGTTTTTTTAAAAAAAAGGTTGGGGACTTCTTTCCCCATGTTTCTTATGCCCCGTACACACGGTCAGATTTTCCGACGGAAAATGTGTGATAGGACCTTGTTGTCGGAAATTCTGACCATGTGTAGGCTCCATCACACATTTTCCATCGGATTTTCCAACACACAAAGTTTGAGAGCAGGCTATAAAAATTTTCCGACAACAAAATCCATTGTCGGAAATTCCGATCGTGTGTACACAAATCCGACGCACAAAGTGCCACGCATGCTCAGAATAAATAAAGAGATGAAAGCTATTGGCCACTGCCCCGTTTATAGTCCCGACGTACGTGTTTTACGTCACCGCGTTCAGAACGATCGGATTTTCCGACAACTTTGTGTGACCGTGTGTATGCAAGACAAGTTTAAGCCAACATCTGTCGGAAAAAATCCTAGGATTTTGTTGTCGGAATGTCCGAACAAAGTCTGACCGTGTGTACGGGGCATTACAGTTACATACAAATGAATAGGCTGCTGTACAAGTGACGTGTGTGCACAGACCTGCGCGCATAAGTGTGAGCCCCGACTTAATGTGTTACTAAACCCAGGACCCTGCATTCCCTATATCTGCTCTCCCACAGTACACAGAACATGGAAATGCAATTATTTTAGTAAATATAAACTGCTAAATACCTTTTCTCATCAGCAGTATATAGCAGTCTTGTACCTTCTATCAGTTCCTAGTAAAGCTTGTAGAAGAAGTTTTCATTCTCCCCTGATCCTCTATCTGGACAGTGCTGATTGGCCCTGTGCTGATCACATGCACCCTCACAAGAAAAAAAAAACTCTCTAGCATTACACACCAAACTGAGCATGTGCAGCCCGTCCCCAGGCTCTGTAAATTTTAGGTTATTTTTTAGTTCCACGGTGAGTATAACAAGTATGATTTACTGCATATGCAGACTGATTTTACTGTTGTGTGTCCCCAATCCATCTCCTGATAGTACACAGCCTAGGGGGCACTCTGCTCAGTTTAATGTGTATTGCTAGAGAGGTGTTTTTTTTTGGGAGGGGAGGGTGCATGTGATCAGCACAAGGCCAATCAGCACTGTCCAGACAGGGGGTCAGGGGTCATGCAGCCTCATAGGACAGTCAGAGAAGAATGAAAACTCCTCCTACAAGCTTTAACCTGACACTGGTAGAAGTCACAAGACTGCAATATATCCATATAACAAATTATCCAGAAAACAATAAAAACTCTGGAAAAAAAATAACAATTGCATTTCCATGTTTTGTGTACTGTGGGAGACCAGATATATTAAATGCAGGGTCCTGGGTTTAGTAAAACTTTAGGTCCACTAGGAAGCACATGATACCTCTCGGACTTATCTCTATTATTTATATCTGACAGTTTTATGGCTCTGCCAGTGCATACACTGAGACACTCAGGGCTGTGAGAGAGAAAAAAATCACACAGAGCAGCTGTACCCCCCCCCCTATGCTGCCTATTCACAGAAGCCTTTGTACTTTGTGAATGAGTTCACATAATGGGCAAGAGGAGGAGAGGGGCTGTCACAGCAGCGACTCTACTGTTTAAGATGCCAGGGTTCCAAAAGTCTAGCGTTGGGCTTCGGTCACAGCAGCTGCAGTGACTCTACTGTTTAGGAGGCAGAGACCAGAAGGTCCAAGGGTGGGCTCCCAGAACTACAGCTATAGCTGTCTTCCCAGGAGTGCACAGAATTGTCAGATGTAAATAATAGAGGTAAGTTCAGGAGATATCAATAACCTCATTGGACTTAAAGTGTTTGTTTCCCCAGCACTTCATATTCCTGATATGTGCCACCGGCTATATCATGTACTTCTATGAGAAAGTATCCTGTTCCCCTTGTATTGCTTCCTTTATGTGAAATCCCTGGTGTTCCTGCTAGTCCCCTTGCATTCCTTTTAAAAACTGACCACACTCAGCAGGAGAGCACATCATGGTCAATTCTCTAGCTATGATGGGAACTCAGTGTGCTCTCCTCCAATGACCTGACTTGTGCTGATACGCCCCTGCTGCACAGCCATTCAATGGAAAGCTCGGTGTGCTGTTGCTTCTCCTCCCCTAGCTTTTATGCAGCTGAGAACAGAGGGAATGTGATTACTTATAAAAAAGGGAAAAACAAGTATTAATAATGTTTTTTATATCTATACAAAAATGTTTTGCCTTTCATTTCTATTTTAAACCGAATGGGTTGTTTTACAAGGTGATAATTTACAATCACTTTAAGTCCAAGAAAGTACATGCTAGCTCCTGGATTTATCTCTATTATTTATATCTGACAAGCGCATACACTGAGACACTCATGGCTGTGAGAGAGGAGAGAAACACACAGAGCAGCTATGCCCACCCCACCCCATTCACAGAAGCCTTTGTATTTTGTGAATGAGTTCACATAATACAAAAGCTTCTGTGAATGGGTAAGAGGAGGGGAGGGGCGGTCACAGCAGCGACTCTACTGTTTAAGATGCCAGAGACCAGAAAGTCTAGTGTTGGGCTCCTGGAACTACAGACATAGCTGTCTTCCCAGGAGTGCACAGAATTGTCAGATGTAAATAGTAGCGGTAATTTCAGGAGATATCAGTCATCTCATTGGACTTAAATGATTCAGATCAAACTAATTTTAATATTACGCAAAGATAACCCGAGTAAATAAAAAATGCAGTTTTTAAATTAAATTGAGGGAAAAAAATCTGTCCATCTGTCTGTAAAAAAGTAATTACCCCCTAAACCTAATAACTAGTTATGCCACCCTTGGCGGCAATAACTGCAATTGAGCATTTGCGATAACTGTCGATGAGTCTCTCTTTTAATTCATTCTTGGAGTTCAGCTTTAAAATGTTTATTAGAGAAGACTAACTCTTAAATTTCATATCCATTTGTTTCGCTCTACGTAGAGTTTTAGTCAATCATCCTTTAATCAAGTCAAATATTTTTTTGATTGAATTAAAAGGGAAACAGTCAGGTTGGTTGGAAACGTTTTTCAATTTTATTACCTTTTTTGTTTTTTTTTCCATTAATCTTGCAGAGCATTTAAAAAAAGAATCAGACAAATTAAATTTATTGGAAAACTGCTTTGATCATGATCGTAATTTGTACTAAGCAGAAGAAAAGAACAAGCACGTTTTTCCCACTATTTAGGAAAACAGTTCCAAATATGACTTCCAATTGAATAAAAAAAAATTGATAGAAAATCGAGTTGTGTGGCCGGCATAAGAAACACATCTAGGCGGAGGACTGCTTCATTCATGAAGGCACTTAGTTGAAGTTTGTGGACAAAGTCTGCTGACATCGGGAACACAAAAGTCAGACATACGTCAGTGTGTGGTAAACTAGTTCTGCAAATAATCCCTCAAGTCTTCAAAATTAAAGATGTAAACGTGTGTAGTTAAGTTCAAATGAATGCAGTATATAGACAGTTGCAGGACAAAGTCACCCCAGATCCCACAACACACCATCTGCCCTCCACCCCATGAAGGCTTGGCTTGTGGTATGAGGATCTTTGTAAAGGGCAAGGCTTCAAGGCTTACTACAGGTCATGTACAAGCAGCTTCGGTGGTAGTTGCCAGTTCTCAAAGGGGACCATCGTCGGTGTTAAATAGTAACTCCACTTTTGTTACGAAGAAAACAACCCCCTCTGGGTGATCAATGTACACTGCAAGGCATTTAAAGCAAGATTTTACTCTCTCAATCACAATTAAAGTGATATTAATTATTATAGGCAGAATAAAAAGATAACAATCATACTTACCTGCTCTGTGCATTGGTTTTGCACAGAGCAGCACCAATCCTCCTCTTCTTGTGTCCTCTCCTGACGCTCCTAGCCCCTCCCTCTTGCCAAATGCCCTCCTAGAGCTTGCTATGGAGGCACCTGCTCCCGAGCCGCTGTTATGTGTGTCCATTCACACACACAGCGCAGGTCGGCCCCTCCCCCCTGCTCTCTCCTCATTGGCTCACATGCTGTGATTGATAGTAGCGGATGCCAATGGCTGAGGAGGAAGGGTCCTGGGAGAGCCGCTGCTCTCCTGCACATAACTGAATCAAGATTGGGCTCAGGTAAGTATTAGGGGGTTGGGGGGCTGCTGTCTCAGCCAATGAGGAGGTAGAGTCCCCAGAGAGCAGAGGCTCTTGTGCACATCGCTGGATCGCAATGGAGCTCAGGTAAGTTTTGAGGGAGGGCTGCACAGAGAAGGTTTTTTTACCTTCACGCATAGAATGCGTGAAGGTAAAAACCTTGAGCCTTTAGAACTATACATGAAGGTAAAAACCTTGAGCCTTTAGAACTATACATGAAGGTAAAAACCTTGAGCCTTTAGATCTATACATGAAGGTAAAAACCTTGAGCCTTTAGAACGACTTTAAAGTGATACTAAAGTCCCATTTTTTTTTGTTTAAAAACAACAAACAAGTTATACTTACCTGCTCTGTGAAGTGATTTTGCACACAGGTTTTGTGTCCCTTGCCGGCTCTCCTGGCCCCTCCCTCCTGTTGAGTTCCCCCACAGCAAGCAGCTGGCTATGGGGGCACCCGAGCCACAGATCTGTGTGTCCATTCAGACATGGAGCTGCAGCCCGGCCCTGCCCCCTCTCTCTCCTCATTGGCTCGCTGACTTTGATTGACAGCAGCGGGAGCCAATGGCACTTCGCTGCTGTCTTAGTTAATGAGGAGGAACATCCCAGACAGCCGATTGTATGCATTAAGATAAAAAACCTTCTGCCTTTACAACCACTCTAACCTCATCCCTGGGTGGACATTATATGACATCCTCAGATTGAAGTGGTTGATTGGACCGTTATGCAGGTGCACCGTTCTCATGATCATTGAAACTCCATGAGATGAGACCTTGCATGGAGCCCCAGACGGAGGGAGATTGACAGTTATTTTGAGTTTCTTCCATTTGCGAATAATCGCACCAACTGTCACCCTCTCACCAACCTGCTTGGCGATGGTCTTGTAGCCCATTCCAGCCTTGTGTAGGTCTACAATCTTGTCCCTGACATCCTTGGACAGCTCTTGGCCTTGGTGGAGAGATTGGAATCTGATTGATTGCTCCTGTGGATGGGTGTCTTTTATACAGGTAACAAGCTGAAATTATGAGCACTCCCTTTAACCCTAGGTTCACATCTATGTGGTTGCGCTTGATGTGTTTTTCAGGCACGTTTTACAGTGCGCTTTGCTTTTTTAAACACATTTTTTATGTGTTGTTGCATGCAGTTTTCATGCACTTTGCGCTTTACGTTCTTTTTTGTCAGTGTCTGAATGTCCGTCGCAATATCGCAGTCCCGCTATAAGTCGCTGATCGCCGCCGTTACTAGTAAGTAAATAAATAAACATTCCAGTATATATCCCATAGTTTGTAGGCACTATAACTTTTGCTCAAACCAATCACTATGCGCTTGGGATGGGATTTTTTTTTTCTTTTTTTTTTTTTTTTTTTACCAAAAACAAGTAGCAGAATACATATTGGCCTCAATTTATCAAGAAATTTGTTTGTTTAAATTTTTTTACTGGATATGTTTTATAGCAGAATGTTAAAAAATATTGTTTTTTTTTTTTCTTTTCAAAATTGTCAGTGGTCGCAGAGGTGATCAAATACCACCAAAAGAAAGCTCTAAACCTCCTTCCCGCACCGCCGGGCCATTCACAAACTGCAGCGTGCCCCGCACATGTGGAGCAGGGAGCCGGCTGTGAAGCCGCAAGGCTTTCCTTACAAGAAATGGCGGTAGTACCCGAGAGCCGACTAAAATAAAATCGCCTGGGGTGCCGACATTGCGGGATTCCTGGATAGTTACAGTATCTCACAAAAGTAAGTACACGCCTCACATTTTTGTAAATATTGTATTCTGTCTTTTCATGTGACAACACTGAAGAAATGACACTTTGCTACATTGTAAAGTAGTGAGTGTACAGCTTGTATAACAGTGTAAATTTGTTGTCCCTTCAAAATAACTCAACACACAGCCATTAATGTCTAAACCGCTGGCAACAAAAGTGAGTACACCCCTAAGTGAAAATGTCCAAATTGGGCCCAAAGTGTCAATATTTTGTGTAGCCACCATTATTTTCCAGCACTGCCTTAACCCTCTTGGGCACGGAGTTCACCAGAGCTTCACAGGTTGCCACTGGAGTCCTCTTCCACTCCTCCATGACGACATCACAGAGCTGGTGGATGTTAGAGACCTTGCGCTCCTCCACCTTCCGTTTGAAGATGCCCCACAGATGCTCAATAGGGTTTAGGTCTGTAGACATGCTTGGCCAGTCCATCACCTTTACCCTCAGCTTCTTTAGCAAGGCAGTGGTCGTCTTGGAGGTGTGTTTGGGGTCGTTATCATGTTGGAATACTGCCCTGCGGCCCAGTCTCCGGAGGGAGGGGATCATGCTCTGCTTCAGTATGTCACAGTACATGTTGGCATTCATGGTTCCCTCAATGAACTGTAGCTCCCCAGTGCCGGCAGCACTCATGCAGCCCCAGACCATGACACTCCCACCACCATGCTTGTCTGTAGGCAAGACACACTTGTCTTTGTACTCCTCATCTGGTTGCCGCCACACACGCTTGACACCATCTGAACCAAATAAAATTATCTTGGTCCCATCAGACCACAGGACATGGTTCCAGTAATCCATGTCCTTAGTCTGCTTGTCTTCAGCAAACTGTTTTCCGGCTTTCTTGTGCATCATCTTTAGAAGAGGCTTCCTTCTGGGACAACAGCCATGCAGACCAATTTGATGCAGTGTGCAGCGTACGGTCTGAGCCCTGACAGGCTGACCCCCCACCCCTTCAACCTTTGCAGCAATTCTGGCAGCACTCATACATCTATTTCCCAAAGACAACCTCTGGATATGACGCTGAGCATGTGCACTCAACTTCTTTGGTCGACCATGGCGAGGCCTGTTCTGAGTGGAAACTGTCCTGTTAAACAGGACAGCAACAATTCTTTTTTTCAGATCCTCAGAGAGTTCTTTGCCATGAGGTGCCATGTTGAACTTCCAGTGACCAGTATGAGAGAGTGAGAGCGATAACACCAAATTTAACACACCTGCTCCCTATTCACACCTGAGACCTTGTAACACTAACGAGTCACAGGACACCGGGGAGGGAAAATGACTAATTGGACCCAATTTGGACATTTTCACTTAGGGGTGTACTCACTTTTGTTGCCAGCGGTTTAGACATTAATGGCTGTGTGTTGAGTTATTTTGAGGGGACAGCAAATTTACAAGCTGTACACTCACTACTTTACATTGTAGACAAGTGTCATTTCTTCCGTGTTGTCATATGAAAATATATAATAAAATACTTACAAAAATGTGAGGGGTGTACTCACTTCTGTGAGATACTGTAAGTGTCCTAATATTAAAAGTCAGCAGCTACAGTATTTGTAGCTGCTGACTTTAAATTTTTTTTTGGGGGGGGGGGGGGCTGGAGCTCCGCTTTAAAATAACGCAGTGCCTTATCGCAAAAAATGGCCTGGTCATGAAGGGGGTAAATCTTCCAGAGGTCAGGTGGTTAAAACAAAGATTATTCAGCTTAGGGAGCTAACCTTTTTCTATAACATACACCTGACTGATCGGCAAATACTGCATTTTCCCGGTTGCCTCCACCGGTCAGGTCATGCATAGGCCTAGAGGGAAGTGGAGCTCCTGGTCTGCTATATGCGTTCTTATTCTTTCTCTTAATGCTTTTTCTGGGTTTCTTCCCAGTTTCACAGGCAGGTTGGCATAGAAACCATTGAGGTAGAATAGGCATCCTAGCAACCGTTGCTTAGGTAGAGGTGTCCCAAATACCAGATAAGGGGCGGCTCTCGCCCCCCTCGCTAATACTCCACCTTCTCTCATTTGAGTATCAGCTTTTGGTGAAAGGAGGTTTTGTAGACTGGCTGGGATTAAAGATTGTCATTTGGAATGTGAGGACGGGGTAGAGCGATTTGTGTGGAGGAAACGCAGCATTTTGGCCGCATTCCTGCATATTTATTCTGTATATTGCAGAAAACACAAAACGGAAAATGATCAGCCTCAGCAACGTTACAATCAGTTATTACAGATCTTAATATTTATATTGCACAACTCTAATACTGTAGAACCTTTTTTTGTTTTAAACTATTTTAGGCTAGAAAGAGACTGAGGAGTGCCACGCGGTCTCTTTAACCACTTCAGCTCCAGAAGACTTTACCCCCCCCCCCCTTCATGACCAGGCCATTTTTTGTGATACGGCACTGCGTTACTTTGACAATTGCGCGTTTGTGCGATGCTGTACCCAAATAAAATTGATGTTCTTTTTTTCCCCCACAAATAGAGCTTTCTTTTGGTGGTATTTGATCACTTCTGCGTTTTTTATTTTTTGCGCTATAAACAAAAAAAGACCGACAATTAAAAAAAACAAACAATATTTCTTACTTTCTGTATAAAACATATCCAATAAAAAATAGAAAAAAAAATCAAATGTCTTCATCAATTTAAGTCAATTTGCATTCTGCTACATATTTTTGGTCCCAATAAAAAAATCCCAATAAGCGTATATTGATTGGTTTGAGCAAAAGTTATTGCATCTACAAACTATGGGATATATTAGAGCTGCACGATTCTGGATAAAATGAGAATCGGGATTTTTTTATGCTTAGAATAAAGATCACGATTCTCAGCGTAACATCATAACATCATCTTTCACGTTATACAAAAAAAAAATTGGGCTAGCTTTACTGTTTGCTTATTTTTTTAATTCATTGAAGTGTATTTTTCCCCCCAAAAAATTGCATTAGAAAGACCGCTGCGCAAATACAGTGTGACATAAAATATTGCAACGATTGGCATTTTATTCTCTAGGGCCTCTGCTAAAAAAAAAATATATATATATATGTAAAAAATGTGTGTATGTGTGTATACATATAATGTTTGGGGGGTCCTAAGTAATTTTTTAACAAAAATACTAATTTTAAAGAGGAACTGTAGTCTGCTCACATAAGTCTGCTCACTGAGTCTGGCTGCAGCCATTTTAACTGTGGGCAGCGGAAGCTGCTGCCTGTTCATTCTTGGATTTACACAGACGCACACCTCCAGCTCTGCAGCACTCATTGGCCCTCTTATGACTCATCCCCCCTTCCTTCTTGGCAAACTCCCACAAGAGTGAGAGAGAGAGCTCTGCATGATGTCATAAGCCTAGGCTAATGACCAGACAAACAGAAAGTGGGCTGTATAAGGTATTTACCGGTAGAAAAATGTTTTACTATCCAAAGTTAAAACAACAAGGGCAGAGGATTTAATGGATGGAAAGATGGAAAAATGACTGAACTTCCACTTTAACTAAGCAACGAGTGTCAGAAAAAAGGCTTAGTCTTTAAGTGGTTAAACTGACCTCATTTGCAGACCGAAGTTCAGATCTAAAAGAACCGAATGATACAATATTTCTCTTTATCTCTCAGAGCTGTGATAAACTTTGCCGGCTGCAACTACTCTGCACTGTTTAAATGAATCGTGGAAATGCTGGATTAAGATCGTGAGGGGGGTTCAGTTGAGATCACGATTTTTTAACGATTAATAGTGCAGCTCTAGGATATATTTTTAGAATTTTTATGTATTTATTTTTTACTACTAATGGTGGCGATCAGTGACTTATAGCAGGACTGCGACCTTGCCGTGGACAAATCGGACACCTAACTGACACTTTTGACGCTTTTTGGGGATCAGTGACATTATTATAGTGATCAGTGCTAAAAAATAGTCACTGTACTAATGACACTGGCAGGGAAGGGGGTTAACATTAGGGGTGATCAAAGAGTTAAATGTTTTTCTAGGGAGTGCATGCTAACTGTGTGGGAGGTGCTTGTACTGTGGGAAGACAGAGATTGGTGTTTCTGCTCAGCAGGAAGACAGGATCACAGCCTTCCCTTGTCACAGAATGGCGATCTGCCTTTTTTACGAATGCCGTATGCCGTTATGTCTGTCTCCCAATCGATCAGCGGGTACCAGCGGACTTCGCGTCCGCAGGACCTGCTGATTGACTCCTGCTATGTCCAATCACAGCAGGAAGGGGTCGCCGGCGGCGTGCGTGTGCGCCCCAGACCCATAAGTGCAGAATCACATACAGGTACAGTACATGATTCTGCCCAGAGCGGCCGTCCTGCCGCAGTAAATGTGTGTGGGGCGGTCGGCATCTGGTTAAATGGAATTAAACATTAGACTGGACGACACTAAACTCTGGTGTAAAAGAAGAAAAATTCTATTCAAGTATATTATATTCGTAACTCAGAAAGTCCCTTCCAGTGCTGGGGCAAGATCTTCTAGAGCCCAGGGCGAACATGCCAAACTGTGCCCCCCAACGATGTATGAGCATTATGTGCCAGCAAACCCCCCCCCAAAAAAATTGAGCACTAATCTTCATGCTCTCCCTCTAAGCATAACTTCCCCATACTCCCAGGACAAATCCACTTCCCCTGCTGAATTCCCCCAGCACAAAGGCCCCCCCCAAAAAGCACCCCTTCCAGCACAAATCCCCTACCCTTCAAATCTCTCAAATTTCCTCTCCAAGTACAATCCTCCCCCCTCCCAACACAAATCTCCCTCCCCCCCCCCCCCCCCAAAAAAAAATTCCCCTCCTAGACCAATTCCACCCCCCCCCCAAAAAAAATTCCCCTTCAAACACAAATTCCCCCATTTATCCCTACTATCGCACCCCCCCCCCAAAAAAAAAAATTCCCTTCCTGGCATAATTCTCCTCACCATATTCACCATATCACCCCTTCTAGCATAAAGCCTCCCTCCTAGCACAAATCCTCTCCCCCCCAACACAAATCCCCACCTCTGAATCTCCCCATGGTGCCCCTCCCACCTCACATGATACCACAGCACCCAGCGCAGCCGCCCCTCCTGCCCGTCCCTTGTCCCTACTCTGGTCCCTTCTATTGTTCTCCGCTTCCTCAAGATCTTCAAATGCTTTTGTTTTGCTGCTGTGGTCACCCTTCTTGTTAGAAAGTGGCTACATTTGTTCCACTGCATGCAGAAACCTTGCCACCCTCTCTTGCATGCCCTGAGATAATCTATGAACTACGAACTAAGGGATGTGTGTAGGCAGGTGCAGTCTACTTTCTCCACAGCAGGTGGCGCTTGTCCGTAGCAAAGCTCCTCTATGGGTTACTGGGGAAGCTATCCCATTGGATGCTGCTGCCCCATGTGACTTCTGCAGCCATCTTGGGTCAGGCAGAGGCTTTTAAAGGCCCTGGCTCCCATGTTTGTCACACATTTTGCGAGTTGGTAGAGTAGGGACAGGTACCCTGTCCAGTAGGGATAGTATTAGCAGCAAGGAAAGGTTTCTGGCGAGGAGGGAAAGGTTTGCTTCTTCTCTGGACATCTACCTGCTTGGGTGCAAGACGGCCAGGCCGCCTTCTGCCCCTCTCTACAGATGCTGTGAACCTGCTTTCTACAAGCTGTTGGACCTGTGAGTGATCTGGCTGAGCTGCTTTCTCACCGGGTTATTTGTGAACTGTCCTTGCATTGTTTCAATACAAGTTCTCTCACTGCGCTGGGGCTTTGTGTGTTATTACCGCCGCACCACGCTGAACCCCACCTACATGTGTAATGTGCATAAAGCAAGTGCACGTGACTGCAACCTACCTGCACTGCTCATGTCAAACAAATGGAAGTGAAGAGGAAAAGAAGAGTTTCGGGAGCTCATGGTGGATGTTACATGGAAGCAGAAAAATAAAATAAGAAGTTATTTAACCGATTCAGTCCCAGAAGATTTTACCCCCTTCCTGACCAGAGCACTTTTTGCGATTCGGCACTGCGTCGCTTTAACTGACAATTGCGCTGTCGTGCGACATTGTACCCAAACAAAATTGACGTCCTTTTTTTCCTACAAATAGAGCTTTATTTTGGTGGTATTTGATCACCTCTGCGGTTTTTATTTTTTGCACTATAAACAAGAAAAGAGCGACAATTTTGAAAAAAACTCAATATTTTTTTACTTTTTGCTATAATAAATATCCCCCAAAAATATATAAAATTTTTTTGTTCCTCAGTTTAAGCCGATATGTATTCTTCTACATAGTTTTGGTTAAAAAAATCGCAATAAGCGTATATTGATTGGTTTGCGCAAAAGTTATAGCGTCTACAATATAGGGGATAGTTTTATGGCATTTTTATTATTAATTTTTTTTTTATTAGTACTGGCGGCGATCTGTGATTTTTATCATGACTGCGACATTATGGCGGACACATCGGACACTTTTGACACTATTTTGGAACCATTGTCATTTATACAGCGATCAGTGCTATAAAAATGCACTGATTACTGTGTAAATGGCACTGGCAGGGAAGGGGTTAACTACTAGGGGGTGATGAAGGGGTTAAGTGTGTCCTTGGGAGATTCTAACTGGGGGGGGGGGGCTTCAGCTCACATGACTTTTGTCCGTCGGACTTGTGTACACACGCTCGGGAAATCCGACAACAGACATTTGTCCGCTGAAAATTTTAAAACCTGCTATCCAACATTTGTCCGCGGTAAATCCAACAACAAATGTCCGATGGAGCGTACACACGGTCGGATTTTCTGGCAACAGCCCGACATCACACATTTCCCGTTGGAAAATCCGATTGTGTGTACGAGGCTTTACTCTAGTCAAATCATTTTTTAACTTTGAAACAAAACAGGAAAGGATTAGAACTCCTGTCTCCCTCACTTCCTGTCTTTGTGACAAAACAGGACGGGGGGGAGTATATCATTTTTTTTTAACAAACTTTCTATCTGTTCTCGCTCTGTTGAAAACAATAAAAGAGTGTTTTCTGTAGTTGTGCTACAACCACTTTTAGGAAATGGTGATGCAGAAGTTGACCTAAGCCACTAACCATTTCAAAAATAACAAAAAATGACACTTCCTACGGGCAGGTCCATAGGGGTGCATGCCGGAACCATGGTTGTAAATGACAGCTGGGGTCCAGTACTAAGCTCAGTAACTGGATTGGTCAGCTCTTGGTAACCTGCTACACAGTGTAAGGGCCTGTATCAGTGGGCTTTGGGCCTTCAAGGTCATAGGTTTGACACCAGTTTGGGATGCTTCTAAGATCACTCAAAATTCAATAACAGATGCATTTGACCTGCAGTCGAACTTTTGACCTGTATTTAAAGAGGAGTTCCACCCAGGGAGTCCAGTAAAAAAAAAAAAAAAAAAAATTAAAAGTCAGCAGCTACAAATACTGCAGCTACTGACTTTTAATTGGACACTTACCTGTCCCTGGGTCCAGCGATGCAGTGGATCGAAGCCCCGCTCTTCTCCCCCTCCGTTCAGCGGTGCCGTCATTGCAACTGTGGGCGCCGGGCTGTGGCTTCACAGCCTGGCACCCACTGCGCATGTGCGAGCGGCGCCGCGTGCCGTGATTGGCCGCTCAGTCACCTGGGACCTGTAATGGGTCACAGATGATTGACAGGAGGGTGGGAGCAGAGCGGAGCCCTTCCTGTGCCGAGGGGGAAGTGATGTCACCAGCCCAGGCACTGGAAGGGGCAGACTACGAGGGACCCCCTAGCAACAGGCATTTAGAGGTAAGTTAAAAAAAAAATATCCAAATGTTTTCTTTGTTTTTTTTTTAGGATTTTTCATGTATTTTTGTTTTTTTGGGTGGAACCCCACTTTAACCTTTGGTTTTGCATCTCCATAGACTTGTATGGAAATTGCAAAACCCTCTTGAAGCGAATAAAAGGCCATCAACACAGGTCCTAATGAAGTGACTGTAGAGGAGAAGGCTATTTGTAGAGTAGGGGTTGTGTTTGGGGTATTGTCTGAAAATTTTAAGAATAAGTACAGCCAAAGCTTGTTTAGCTGTACATCTCCTGTGGATCACATAAGTGCAGTTCATTCTGCACTCCTGTGACTCGTTTTCAGCTGACAGCGGCGGGCTGAAGCCCGCTGTTGGCTGATGTCACAGAGCCGGCCCAGGCTGGGGCAAGATTGCAACAATGTGGTCGAGATCCGCTCACAACCCTGTAACGGCACCTGGCTCAGCCTCTCAGTGAGCTGCTGAGAGCCTGAGCAGGCTGCTCATGCCCCCTCCACCGCCCAGTGCACCAGTAAGCGTGGGGGTGGGGGCAGAGCAGAGAGCCGGTGACTGACAGTCACCAGCTCTCTGCTCATGGAGCTCTGAGAACCGAGCGATCAGTGGTGTTTGATTGCTCGGTTCTCAGTGTTAGAACCAGTGGGGGACAGATGCAGCATCTGACCAATGCTGCATCCACCTAGGTAAGTATGATTCTTGAAAAAAAAAAAAGCCGAACTTCTCTTTTAAGACATTTATAAAAGAGCTAAACTGGAGGGAGCTTTGTAGATAAGAGTAATGCCGCGTACACACGGTTGGACTTTTCGGCTACAAAAGTCCGACAGCCCGTCCCACAGACTTTCGATGGACTTTTGGCGGACTTTTGGTGGACTTGCGGCAGACTTTCTAAGGAACGGACTTGCCTACATACGATCACACAAAAGTCCGACGGATTCGTACGTGATGACGTACACCAGACTAAAATAAGGAAGTTGATAGCCAGTAGCCAATAGCTGCCCTAGCGTGGGTTTTTGTCCGTCAGACTAGCATACAGACGAGCGGATTTCTGGGTCCGGCGTAGTTACGACGTAAAGATTTGAAGCATGTTTCAAATCTAAAGTCCGTCAGATTTGCGGCTGGAAAAGTCAGCTGAAAGTCCGGGGAAGCCCACACACGATCGGATTGTCAGCAGGCTTTGGTCCGTCGGCGTCCGTCGGACTTTTTTAGACGAAAAGTCCGACCGTGTGTACGCGGCATTAGAACTTGAAAATGTATTCTGGTGAGCTGTTTAAGCAGCTTATGATGGACTGAGGGACATGATGGACTAAGTTGGTTAAAACCTGTATATTGGTAGATAACAAAAGAAGGTAATCATGTTGGGTTTCGATCAAGATGTGCTGGCATTTGTAAATGATGAATTAAAGTTAAGGTGGAAAATTGGGCGAGGAGGGTGGTAGGAGCACTTTCAGTAAGTTTGAGTCAGGCCTGTTCCATCAGTGATGACTTCTCCCCGCTGGTCTGCATCTGGCAATGCCATTACTGTCTAAGATTCTTCTGTTGGCATCTTCCTCTTTATATAATGGGGGTGTCAATTGTGATGCAACTTCAGCACTGTCGCAGAGAAGTTGCGCCACCCCAGCAGTAGCCCCCAATCTTTGACATTTGATAGATGCTGGGAGTGTACACTGCACTGCGCTAAGTAGCAGATGAGAGGAGCTGGCCCGCCACCGCTATGCCTTAGCTGCCCCAATAAGGTGATGGATACCATCTGAAACTGCAGAGCACTTCATCATTGTTCAGCAGTTTTATTGTTTTCTGTTATGCTACTGTGATTTTGCGATTTTTTTAAAAAACATTTATTTATTTAAACCGTTCAAAACCGAACTATATTTATGGTCAGTGGTTCTTTGTACAACCCTACTGAATAATGACTACCTGCATATTCCTCTGAGCTACTGTATTGCCGCACTACAGTACCATAGTAAAAATATAGTTACATAGTCTGGTTGAAAAGAGACACAAGTCTATCAAGTTCAACCAAAAAAAGGGAAAAATAATATATATATATATATATATATATATATATATATATATATATATATATATATATATATATATATATATATATATATATACATATACATACACACACTATATTACCAAAAGTACTGGGACGCCTGCCTTTACACGCACATGAACTTTAATGGCATCCCAGACTTAGTCCGTAGGGTTCAATATTAAATTGGCCCACTCTTTGCAGCTATTAGACCCCTTTCACACTGAGCCGCCTATAGCGTCAACGTTTAGCGGGGTTTTACCGTCGGATTTGCGGCACATTTCGGCTGCTAGCGGGTCGCTTTTACCCCCCACTAGCGGCCGAGAAAGGGTTAAAACCGCCCGCAATACGCCGCAATAGCGGCGTTTTGCCG
The DNA here is from genome assembly GCF_042186555.1 of Aquarana catesbeiana. Lineage (NCBI taxonomy): Eukaryota > Metazoa > Chordata > Amphibia > Anura > Ranidae > Aquarana > Aquarana catesbeiana. The sequence continues at coordinate 39,837,862 of NC_133333.1, forward strand.
GCGGTATCCCAGCGCCGCCCCATTGATTTCAATGGGGAGCAGCGGTGGAGGGGTGGTAAACACACCGCTCCTTCACCGCTCCAAAGAAGCTGCTGGCAGGACTTTTCCTGACGTCCTGCCAGTGCACCGCTCCGGTGTGAAAGCCCTCAGGCTTTCACACTGGAGACAATACTGCAGCTGTTTGAGGGCGGATTGCAGGCGCTATTTTTAACGCCTGCAAAATGCCCTTGGTGTGAAAAGGGTCTAACAGCTTCAACTGTTCAACATAGACAAAGTGTGTCTATGGGAATGTTTGACCATTCTTCCAGAAGCACATATGTGAGGTCAGGCACTGATGTGGATGAGAAGGCCTGGCTCGCAGTCTCCGCTCTAATTTATCCTAAAGGTGTTCTATTGGGTTGAGGTCAGAACTCTGTGCAGGCCAGTCAAGTTCCTCCACCCAAAACTCGCTCATCCATGTCTTTATGGACCTTGCTTTGTGCACTGGTGTGCAGTCATGTTGGAACAGGAAGGGGCCATCCCCAAACTGTTCCCACAAAGTTGGGAGCATGAAATTGTCCAAAATGTCTTGGTATGCTGATACCTTAAGAGTTCCCTTCACTGGAACTAAGGGGCCAAGCCCAACCCCTGAATAACAACCCCACATCATAATCCGCCCTCCACCAAATGATTGGACCAGTGCACAAAGCAAGTTCCATAAAGGCATGGATGAGTGAGTTTGGGGTGGAGGAACTTGACTGGCCTGTACAGAGTCCTGATCTCAACTTGATAGAACACCTTTGGGATGAATTAGAGCGGAGACTGTGAGCCAGGCCTTCTCTTCCAACATCAGTGCTTGATCTCACAAATGCGCTTCTGGAAAATTGGTCAAACATTCCCATAGACACACTCCTAAACCTTGTGGACAGCCTTCCCAGAAGAGTTGAAGAAGAGTTGAAGCTGTTATAGCTGCAAAGGGTGGGCCAACTCAATATCTAACCCTATGGACTGAGACTGGGATGCCATTAAAGTTCATGTGGTATACAATATCTAAGAAGAAAAATGCCAGTAAAAAAGAAAGGCATTTTTGACAAAGGAGACATGTATAGGGGTTGATTTACTAAAGGCAAACAGTTCACTTTGCAAGGAAATTTGTATGATGCAAGATCCCTTAGCTTGGTGAATGTGATTAAAATTCACTTTGCAAAGAATTTCCAATCATGTGCAAAGAACAAAAAATAAATAAATGATTGGATAATAAAAGCCAGCAGAGCTTCTGTCGAAGTGCAAATTCCCTTACAATGTGAACAACCTATTTGCTGTTAGTAAATCAATACCTTAGTCTCTAATATCAAAAAATGTACATACTAGAAAATTTTTGTTTAAGGCAACATCTCCACTGAGTTGGTACAAATGTTAACATGATGATTAGGTGAGAGGCAGTGGCGGTCGGTGGTAATTTTTTTGCGGGGGCAAACAGTAATGCCCTGTACACGCGACCGGTTTTGCTGTTGGAATAAACTCTGAAGGTTTTTCCAACGGAGTTCCGCTCAAGCTGTCTTACATACACACGGTCACACCAAATTTCGACCGTCAAGAACGCGGTGACGTACAAGACGTACAACGGGACTGGAAAACGGAAGTTCAATAGCCAGTAGCCAATAGCTTTTGTCTCGTACTTGCTTCAGAGCATGCGTCGTTTTTGGTGCGTCGGAACAGCATACAGACAAGCGTTTTTTCCAATAGTAATTTGTTCCGTCGAAAAAATATAGAACACGTTCTCTATCTAAGTCCGTCTGAATTTTCGACAGAAAAAGTTCGATGGGGCATACACACGGTCAGAATATGTGATGAAAAGCTCTTTCTGTTGGAAATTCCGACCGTGTGTACGCGGCACAGCACCCGGCTGGTTGGGTCTGGTGCACTTACCCCATCTATGGTGGGCAGCGCTTCTCCCAGGCTTCACCAGCGGCTTCCCTTGCTCGGCGGCGATGACTTTCCCTTCCCCTGCTCTCCGCGGGCATTGCGGAGGCTTCCATTTCCTCCCTCCTCCTCCTCGGCGGACAATTAGGACTCTTCTCATTTTGGCCAAACGGAAAATGGGTCTCAGACCTGCTTCTGATTGGCCGGATTGAGGATCAGTATTTCAATAGCGAATATTTATTTGCTGTTGTAACACCTGGGTGAACTCCTGGCGCAATCCTCTGCGCCATGAGCCCCCCATATTTTGAAGCCTATTAAAACATCTGGCTCTAATCAGGTGCTTCAAAAAACAGCCCCTCCACTGTAATTCACGTGCCTGGCGTCCTGAAAGGAGCCAGATGCATGAATAGGGGGTGGCGGTGTCCTGTCAAAATAGCAGCCGTGGATAGAGCATGGGGGTGTAGGCCGTAGATAGTAGGGGCGGCGCTCTGGCGCCCCTAATGGACGGATGGGGTGCCACTGATGAGAGAGCAGAATAAAATATTCTTATAAGCTAAAAGGTTTAAAGATCTGCAGTTACAGGGATGTCATGAACACTCGTTGGTATTTCAAGCATGGCAGTAGATTAAAGGGAAGAATCTTTATGGATAAGGGAAAGGTTACTTTCCATATCCAGTTAAAGCAGATATAGAAAAACACAATTTAATTCAACTGTGTATAATTATTTCATGAATTTCACATATAGTTACCATAAGCTTTATATCAACCTTCTTTAATAACGTGAAACTGGGCTGGGAGAGAGAAATGTTAGCACCTCGAGCTAGTTGAGGATTTGTTGTTTCTCTCTGTACAATAGGTGCCCTTTCCTGAACCCGCTTCCATAGAAGAGCAGAGAGATGCTCATCAGTATTCTGTTACTCCTTCACTGTCCAGTCAGCAGCCCGGGGCAAGCTGGTAACCAAGTGAGGTCATTGGCCTGCCTGTACTGTACTGGAGTGCCAGAATCACAGTAGAAGTAACAAGCCTTTTAGGCAGCATGGCTAGGTTCACGCTGAAAAGTGAGCAGCTAAGCAATCCGCTGTTCAGAAGGTAACCCTTTTTTTCCTGAACATCAATTTTCAATGGGACTTATGTGCTGCAATCTCCAGCCAAGCGTTTGTCTCCCAGTTGAGGTTGCAATTCAGTTGCTTTGCAGCCCCTTTAACTCAAGCCATGTTCAATTTTCCACCCCAGGAAGCAAAGAATCATGTCTTCGGCATGTGAATAGTCCCTTCTGGCTGTATGGTAGGCTTTGGCCTGGAAAATTGTGGCTTAACCAACTATTTCTACTGCCCCCTGGCTGTTGATGTGAAAAGGCCTAAGAGCGTTTATACATAGAGTATTTAGATTTACCAGCTACTATAATAGGTACACCTGTTCAATTGCTTGGTAACATAATTTGCTAATCAGCCAATCACATGACAGCAGGTCAATGCATTTAGGTATCTTGTAGAGCTGCGCGATTAATCATCAAGATTTATTATCACGATTTTTTTCACCGTTGCGATCTAGATAAAAGTGTTTTCACGATTCTGTCTATGCAAAGAATTCTCTCTGCTCTTCTGAAGCCACAGCTCTCAAAAGAAAGGAAAAACACTGGGCAGTCTGCCAAGAATCAACTAATGGTGCGTACACACGGTCGGACTTTTCGACAACAAAGGTCCGACGGTCTTTGCAACGGACTTTCGATGGAGTTACGACGGACTTTCGACAGACTCTCTAACAAACGGACTTGCCTACACACGATCACACCAAAGTCTGACGGATTCGTGAGTGATGACGTACGACCGGAATAAAATAAGGAAGTTGATAGCCAATAGCTGCCCTAGCGTCGGTTTTTGTCCATCGGACTAGCATACAGACGAGCTGATTTTTTGACCGGACTCGAGTCCGTCGGAAAGATTAGAAGCATGTTCCAAATCTAAAGTCCGTCAGATATTTGACCGTAAAAGTCCGCTGCAGGTCCGATGGAGCCCACACACGGTTGAATTGTCCGTCGGACCAGTCCGGTTGAAAAGTCCGCTCGTGTGCACATAGCATAAGTCTAAACCAGGGGTGCCCAGCAGTGGCCTGCTGAGCCCTCTGATGTGGCCCAGATTGCAGGTTGCCAACATGCCATCCCCGAGCTTCAGTGTTGTGAATGAAGTCAGGGGTAGAGGAAGCAAGCGGCAACTGTCATGTACCTTAAGGTAGAGCCTGACGAGCAGAGGAAAGCCTCTCGTACAACACCGGTTCAATGGTCACTGAGTTTGCAACAGCGGCCATGAGAGTACGGTGGGGTAGGAGTACCTGTGATGTTCTCCGTAGCAGGAGGACACTTGTAGCAGCCAGCAGCAGTAGTGGAGCGGCGGTTGGTGGTTGTGAATGCAGTCACTTGTGAATGCAGGGATGCTGCGGATGCATGTAGGTTTCTGGTGCCGGGTACTGTGGATGCAGGTATGTGGAGGCTGAAGCCAGGTGCAGAGTGAGACAAGCCAGGTCAGATACAGAGGAATAAAGGTACATCAGAGATAACACCTAAGAATGGTCAAGTTCGGGCAGAGGTTTGGCAACAGGGAGATCCGGAGGTAAGACTGAAGAAGGGTCAAGCAAGTCGAGGTCGGGAATGGAGAGAATCAGAGTAGTCAGGAAGCCAGATAATGATCAGATCAAGGATACAGGGGAAAACTGCAGATCAGACAGCAAAGGCCATAGTACATCTACCATCCTTATATACTACAAAGGGCGCCAATGCTAATGGGTATTCATAGGCATTCGCCTGAGCCCGCGGACATGCCTGTCAGGAGGGATATCATTGGAATTGTGCCCACGCATGTGCAATGGCCTCTGTCTCTCCACATCTGCTCTGCTATGGCCAGTGGGTCCCTGACACCAACTGTTTTCTACTCTGTCCACATTTAGGCGATCCCTGCACATTATTCTCTTCATGTAGGCCTATCCTGCTTTACCCAAAAAATTAACTTTAACTTTCACGGTCAGGGGTCAGGCTTGGAGACCAGTAGCTATGGCAGTAGAGAGGCTCCCACCAACCATCATGATAGGTACACAAGCAGGTCACCTTGAAGGATGACAGGGGCTCACCTGAGGTGTGGGGTCTAAGCACTAACTGGTAATCACCAGAGCTCCTGAAGGTGGAGATGGGTTTTTCTGCGTGTTAGTACTGGGTATTGGTCATCAAGATCGCCTCACCAGGAAGTCCAGTAGCAAATGCAGCAGCTAGGGATCAAGCAGAAGCATAGTCAGTAAACAAGCCAAAGGTCAGTAACAAGTGTTTACAGGTTGGGATCAAGTGGAAGTGTACTCAGTAAACAAGCTAAAGGTTGGTAACAAGTGCAGGTTGGGATCAAGCAGAAACCATATTCGAGGAATAAGCCAAAAGTCAGTGTTAGTGGGGATAAGGACAGCTGTAGGTACACAAAAGAGGCAGATATCGCCAGGAGAGGCCACAATATTATTACCAACAGGAAGTGCAAAGGCATGGCTTAAATAGGAGGTTCAGGGGAGGAGCCAGGAGTTCAAGGTTCACAAGAAACAAGGTACAAGACAAGATTATCCAAAGGTTCAGACAGGATGTAGTCTAGCTTCTCAGGTGGATCAGCGAGGAGAGCTACTGCAGGACATGGTAAAGGTCACGGGTTCAGATCCTGGTCCTGACATTAACTTTTGTTATCAACTCGTTCCCTCACAACTAATAGCTTTTTTATCACTTACCCCTCCCTTTTAGTTAGTAAGCTGTCTTGAGCAGGGTCATCATAACCCTCTTGTCTTCCACTGTTTTGTATCTGTACTGTCTCCTTTTATTTTATAAAGTGCTGTGTAAAATGTTATCTCTATATAAATCCTGTATAATAACAGTATATTAGTAGAACGAGACATCTGCAAAAGAGCAAGAACTCAGGATAATAGGATTGAGAGATCTGAAGCTGAGAAATTATTTTGCACATCAAAGGTATATTGATGAGATATGGATGAGACTGGAGTCCAATGAGCTAAAGAGCTGGTCTACGTCATGAGTAAAAATAGAGAAGAGTAGTGGTCCTATACATAGACTGTGCTGGAGCTAGCATTATTCTTATTCTTATTATACAGGATTTATATAGCGCCAACAGTTTACGCAGCGCTTTACAACATTAGGGCAGACAGTACAAGTACAATACAATTCAATACAGGAGGAATCAGAGGGCTCTGCTCATTAGAGCTTACACTCTAGGAGGGAGGGTCAAGTTATACAAAAGGGTAATAGTTGTGGGGGATGAGCTAATGGAGAAATTAGTGCAGTTGTTAGATGGAGGCAGGATAGGCTTCTCTGAAGAGGAAAGTTTTCAGGCATCGCCTAAAAGTGGATAAATTTGGAGACAGTATGACAGATTGGGGTAGGGAATTCCAGGGGATGGACGAGGCTCGGGAGAAGTCCTGGAGGCGGATATGGGAGGAGGTGATGAGGGAGCTAGAGAGCAGGAGAAAAAAACATTATCATAGCATTATGGAACTTGCGAGGCAGCACCTAGGGCAGCACGGTTAGGGAGGACAGCATCAAACCTTAAAATTTGTAAGCTATGATAATGTTTTTTTTCTTTTGTTTCCCTCTTTGAGAAGTCTGGCTAAATTCATCAAAATGAACTACAAGAAAAATTGTATGCAGATGATATTCCGAAATGTCAGAAGAAACACTATAAAATATGAACACCTTTCTCTTGTTTTCTGATCTGTGCAGGTAAAAATTAAAAGGGCGCACAAATCTCCTTAAAATGATGCTCCTGCCCAAGTTCAATTATTTATTTTGGAATAGCCCGATATGGATCCCACCCGTTTTTTTTTTCGTGATGTAGACCGTACTGTGGTCTCTTTCGTTTGGAACAGTGCCCTTTTCTCGGCTGGCTAAGTCAACGTTTCACTTCCCTGTACATCTTAGAGGATTGGCCTTACCCAACTTTCAGGTCTATTACTGGGCAGCGGTATTGGTGACAGCATACTGGTGGTTTGAGGGATCACACTCCAATGCAGCAGTATGTGTAGATATGGCTTATTTAGGTTCTTTGTTGGACCTACAGAACTTAGTTTATAGAGGAGCTGGAGCATACGCTGATGTGCCAGCACCGACTAAGACGACGTTGCAGGTGTTGGTGGCTGCCAGATGGTGGTTCATGGTTGAGGGTCACTGGTCTCCTGTTCAACCTCTCTGGGGTAACCCCAGGTTGGCACATCTCAGATTGGTCCCAGCCCCACAAGTCTGGGCGAGATATGGGGTACGAACACTCTGGGATATCATACCTGAGGGCTCGCTCCTGACCTTTGCCCAGCTAGCTTGGCTGTTCCTTCCGCCTGTCAGGTTGGATGTTTTTTCGATGTGCACAGTTAAGACATGCTGCCAGGGCTCAATTTCCCGCTCAGCCTCTCCTTCAGCTGGATCCGGTTGAAGAGTTATTATGTATGCAAGATTTAGAGACGCCACTCTCTGCATTATATGGGACCTTACTTACTACTGATTCTCCTAAAACTGAAAGATTGTGGGATAAATGGAAACATTTTGGATAGGGATGACTGGGAGTACTGCCTTGAAAATTGCCCTAAATTAGTGATATCCTCTAGGGATAATTTGATCAACACATTTTCTACACTGAGTTTACTTCACCCCGGTCAGATTAAGAGAATTTATCCTGATAGGGACCTCCACTGCCCCCGCTGTCTGACACAGCTGGGTACTTTCTTTCATATGTTCTGGGAGTGTCCTAAGACTATGGGTTTCTGGCCCGAGGTATTTGAGATCATTAACACCCGACTTCAGGTGGCAAATTCATATATCTCCAGAGTTGACCTTGTTGGGCATTCCTGATGATGCTCAAAGATCTCATCACAGCAAACTGTTGATCTCCTACCTGCTTTACTTTGCCAAAAAGATGATTCTCTGTAACTGGTCCTCTCCCAATCCTCCTACTTTGTCATCCTGGGAAGCCATGATTGATGCTGTGCTATCTCTTTACAAACTTACGTTTGGAAAATACGATAAGGTGTGGCAACCATGGACTTCTGAGTGAATGTACCCTAATGGACAGACTGTAGTGTACTGCTATTTCTCCTGCCCCTGACTCCTCACTTCCCCCCTCCCTTTTTCCTCTCCTCCCTTCCTTTTTCATTTTCCCCCTGGGGTACAGTAATTTCATTTTATGTTGAAGCAATTGTGGCAGGATGTGCCTATAGCTATGCTACTTACACCTCGCTCTCTAAACAGGTTTTGACTATTGTTGATTTCCTATGTGGCCTAATGTAATTTTTCTTCATTATGATACCATGTCACCTGGTTATTGTTTGTTTTGTTTATCGGAGTTGCACCTTTTATTCTGTTCTACATAATTTCAATAAAGCAATTCTGATTGTTAAAAAAAAATATACAGTGCCTTGAAAAAGTATTCACACCCCTTGACATTTTCCACATTTTGTCATGTTACTAAAAACGTAAATGTATTTTATTGGGATTTTATATGATAGACCAACACAAAGTGGCACATAATTGTTAAGTGGAAGGAAAATGATAAATGGTTTTCAAATTTTTTTACAAATAAATATGTGAAAAGTGTGGCGGCATGCATTTGTATTCAGCCCCTTTACTTTGATACCCCTAACTAAAATCTAGTGAATACTAATTAGTAAATAGAGTCTACCTGTGTGTAATTTAATCTCAGTATAAATACAGCTGTTCTGTGAAGCCCTCATGGTTTTTTTAGAGAATCTTAGTCAACAAACAGCATCATGAAGGCCAAGGAACACACCAGATAGGTCAAGGATAAAGTTGTAGAGGCGTTTAAAGCAGGGTTAGGTTATACAAAAATATCCCAAGCTTTGAAAATCTCATGGAGCACTGTTTAATCCATCATCCGAAAATGGAAAGAGTATGACACAACTACAAACCTACCAAGACATCGCCATCCACCTAAACTGACCGACCGGGCAAGGAGAGCATTCATCAGAGAAGCAACCAAGAGGTCCATGGTAACTCTGGAGGAGCTGCAGAGATCCACAGCTCAGGTGGGAGAATCTGTCCACAGGACAACTATTAGTCGTGCTCTCCACAAATCTGGCCTTTATGGAAGAGTGACAAGAAGAAAGTCATTGTTGAAATAAAGCCATAAGAAGTCCCGTTTGCAGTTTGCGAGAAGTCATGTGGGGGACACAGCAAACATGTGGAAGAAGGTGCTCTGGTCAGATGAGACCAAAATTGAACTTTTTGGCCTAAAAGCAAAACGCTATGTGTGGCGGGAAAACTAACACTACACATCACCCTTATTGCCAAATACAGGGCAATCTTAGAAGAAAACCTGTTATGCCGTGTACACACGGCTGGAGTTTTCGACCAAACTTGTCCGACGGAATGAATCCGTCAGACAATTCGACCGTGTGTGGGTTTTATCAGACCTGCAGCGGACCTTTTCTGTCGAAAATCTGACGGACTTTAGATTTAGAACATGTTTCAAATCTTTCTGACGGACTCGAGTCCGGTTGAAAAATCCGCTCGTCTGTATGCTAGTCCAACAGACGAAAACCGATGCTAGGGCAGCTATTGGCTACTGGCTATGAACTTCCTTATTCTAGTCCGGTCGTACGTCATCACGGTGGAATCCGTCAGACTTTGGTGTGATTGTGTGTAGACAAGTCCAATTCGACGGAAGTCTGTCGAAAAGTCCATCGAATATCCATCGAAAAGTCCAACGTGATTCAGTCCGTCGAAAGTCCGGTTGTGTGTACACAGCATTAGAGTCTGCAAAAGACTTGAGACTGGGGTGGAGGTTCACCTTCCTGCAGGACAACGACCCTAAACATACAGCCAGAGCTACAATGGAATGGTTTAGATCAAAGCATATTCAAGTGTTAGAATGGCCCAGTCAAAGTCCAGACCTAAATCCAATAGAGAATCTGTGGCGGCACTTGAAAATTGCTGTTCACAGACACTCTCCATCCAATCTGACAGAGCTTGAACTACTTTGCAAAGAAAAATGGGCAAAATTTCACTCTCTAGATGTGCAAAGCTGGTAGAGACATCCCCAAAAAGACTTGCAGCTGTAATTGCAGTGAAAGGTGGTTCTATAAAGTATTGACTTAGGGGGGCTGAATACAAATGTACACCACACTTTTCACACATTTATTTGTAAAAGATTTGGAAAACCATTTATCATTTTCCTTCCACTTCACAATTATGTGCCACTTTGTGTTGGTCTATCACATAAAATCCCAATAAAATACATTGACGTGTTGGGTTGTAACATGACAAAATGTGGAAAACTTCAAGGGGTATGAATACTTTTTCAAGGCACTGTATAAAGAATATAAAGCAGACGGTTTGTTTCCTCCAATAGCCCATTCTGGCATTAGTTTTAATAATTATTGCATGATATAAAGTGAGGTCTTATGGTGTGGGAAGTGGCAGTTCTAGTGAGGGACATATTGGCAGAATACTAGAGAGCAATCTAGGTTGTAGAGGATCTCACAGGGGATTGGAGTGAAGGATGAAAAGGAAGGATGTGAGATAGCATGATTATTATTTTATATCAGATATGACATGTATAATTCCTTCTCTTTTTTATCTAAGGACTGGGTCTTTCTCACGCGCTTCTGTTTTCTGTCAGACTATGGAAGGCTTGAATTCAGATTTAAATATCCAGAGGTAAGTGCGCTGTTTATTTATATTACCACTTGTATTGATTTTTTATGTAGGGGGTCCTCTTTAAAGCTCGATTCACACCACACACAGTGAAAACGTGCTGCTGTGAGAAAACGTGCCGGGCTGACATTCATGCTGAATGGCACTCTCATACGTGTAAAAATGCAGTGTGTTTGCAGGAACCACAGGGAAATTTGACCATGCGATTTCCTTGTGGGCTATGTTTTGAAAGAGGTACATGCACCTTTTTCTGTGGGAAAAGCAGGCATGGCAGCCCATTCAGATGAATAGGCTGCTGTGCCCGCGCAAACACGGCCTGCAAGAAACACTAGGGTGTGAACCTAAGCTTAGGCTAGATTCATACTTATGTTAATGAAATTCTGCAGTTTTTTGCATTGATAAAAAAAAAAAATGTTCATATGTTGTGCGTTACTTTGCATTTCCCTGTATGCATTTTGTATGACAAAATGAAAAAAAAAATATACTGGTCATTCGATATAGTGTTTTAAAATGCACTACTTTTTTTTAATGCTTCATCAATAACTTTTGGGGCTCCAAAATGCACATTTAGCCCTGGTTTATACGGATGCGATTTAGTATCCAGAACGCATTGAATCGCATTACAAAAAAGGTAACATGATTTTCTATGGTTGCCATTCAGGTGTATGCAGTCCGAATGCATTTTTAAAAAGGGTTCTGTACAGTTTGGTCCGGTGTAAAGCGATTTTCATCTCCATAGAGTCTAATCGAAACTGCATAGAAAACGCAAATGTGTTCAAAGACTATGCGATTCCAGTGCGATTTCTAGCAGGCTATAGGGGGTTGATTTACTAAAACTGGAGAATGCAAAATCTGGTGCAGCTCTGCATGATAGCCAATCAGCTTCTAACTTCAGCTTGTTCAACCACTTAAAGAGGAGCTCCAGGCTCCTTCAGAAGAAATTACACTTCAGCAGCTACAAATACTGTAGCTGCTGATTTTTAATATTAGGACACTTACCTGTCCACGAATTTAGTGGTGTCTTCACCCAAACCGATTTTTTTAATCAGGTTCTCGAGTGCTGCCGCCGCCATCTCGGGTAAGGGAAAACGGCAGTGAAGTCTTGCAGCTTCACAGCTGGTTCCCTATTGCGCATGTGCAACGCGAGCTGCGCTTTGTGAATGGCGCAGCGGGGAAGGAGTAGGAGAGCCGAACTGCCGGATGAGTTTGCTGTGGTGAAGTGGGAGCGGGTATCTCCCCCCCCCCCCCAAAGGTGTGGCAGCGGAGGGGGGGCGAGAGGCAAAAAAGTGGAGCTTTCCTTTTTGGGTGGAGCTCCGCTTTAAGGACTAAGCCTGGCACTTTTTATTTACAAGTAAAAATCAGTATTTTTTTGCTAGAAAATTATTTAGAACCCCTAAACATTCTTCCTTTTTTTTTTTTTTTTTTTTTTTTTTTAGCAGAGATCCTGGGAAATAAAATTTTTGCAATTTTTTTATGTCGCACGTTTTTTGCGCAGCATTTTTTTTAAACACAATTTTGTGTGTGTGTGGGGGGGGGGGGGATACACTTTAATGAGTTTTAATGCAAAAACCACAATCTATAGCCCAATTGCTTAGTAGCATATATACGATAATGTTACGCCGTGTAAATAGATACCTAACATGTCATGCATTAAAATCGTGCACCCTCTTGGAATGGCGACAAAATACGATACTTAAAAATCTCAGTAGGTGACGCTTTAAAATGTTTACAGGTTACCTGTTTAGAGTTACAGAGGAGGTCTAGCACTAGAATTATTGCTCCCGCTCTAACGCTCGTGGTGATATTACCTCGCATGTGCGGTAAGAAGTTGAACACCGTTTACATATGCATGCGCGACTTACTTATTTTTTCCTATTTATTTTTTTATTTTTATACTGACCCTTTAATTTTTATTTTATTTTTTTTTTAATCACTTTTATTCCTATTACAAGGAATGTAAACATCCCTTGTAATAGAAATAAGGATGACAGGTCCTCTCTATAGAGAGATCTGGGGTCTACCCCTGAAAGCAAAAGATCAAAACAATTGATCTTTTGCTTTAAAAAAAAAAAATTGTTTACTTCTGCTCTAGACATCATGTCACCGCTCCAGTACTCCTAGATCATAAGAGTGGTCAGAGAGGTTCACTTTCGCGTGTAGCTGCGTGAACCGTCGGATCGTTTTCCGGCAAAAACCGTTAAGTCCAAGAAACACAGGCAATCGGTGAGCATCAGGGGGGGATAGGGGCGACGACCCCTCCTGCTTCTTCTTAAAGCGATCCAGCAGCAGCTAATCAGATGCTTGGATCGCTTTCATGAGAAACAGAATCGCCAGCTGAAAAGAAAAATTCTGGGATTATGGCTGATAACTTCAGCCATAACCCTAATAAACCTCTTCAAAGCCGCAAGGAATATATACGTATTGTGGTTGGCAAGTAGTTTTAACCTTTGACAAAATCCTTGAAGCTGATTGGTCTCTTTGCATAGCTGCACCAGATTTTGCACTCTCCAGTTTTAGTAAATCAACCCCAGTGTGTCTTTCTGAGCTGATTTCCAGAGAGAGAGAGAGAATCGAAGCTTAGTCAAATCGCATCTCATAAGTGTGAAACTAGGCTAATTAGGAAAAGGTGGGGTTGGGGGTATTTGCTGCACAAGGCAAATACAAATACGGTAATTTACACTATATTACCAAAAGTATTGGGACACCTGCCTTTACACGCACATGAACTTTAATGGCAGCCCAGTCTTATGCCCCGTACACACGGTCGGATTTTCTGATGGACAATGTCCGATCGGAGCGTGTTGTCGGAAATTCCGACCGTGTGTGGGCGCCATCGGACATTTTCCATCGGATTTTCCGACACACAAAGTTGGACAGCAGGAGATAAAATTTTCCGACAACAAAATCCGATCGCGTCAATTCCGACCGTGTGTGGCCTGTTCCGACGCACAAAGTGCCACGCATGCTCAGAAGAAATTCCGACACGGGACAGCTCGTTCTGGTAAACTTAGCGTTCGTAATGGATAAAGCACTTTCGTCACGCTGCAATGTTCAAAATGGTTTAATACAGCGCACTCTCTTCTTCTTTATAATGTGACAAGAATTAAGTCGTTTTGATGCTCATATTCACACACACTTCTCACAAACTTTTTTCGTTACTATTTATCGGGATTCCCTCAATATATTTTGATTTCTCACATCTGACAACATCTTTTTTTTTTTTTTTACTTTAATGTAGAATCTTTTTTTGTGTTTCTCTTTTTATTTTTATTTTTTTGGTGATTTTGATTTGTACTCCCGAAAATGTTTGTGTGTTTTTTGTGACAAGTTCCCACAACACCATTGATATGTTGTTCTATTTAATCTGCAGGAGATTGTTTGGTGTTGTTGTCCCTTGTTAATTTCACATTGTACTTTAGAAATGTACCTGAATCGTCACCAACAAACTGTCCTTTTTGGATGAAAACACACACAGGAGAGTAGAATTTCCCGAAAAATATTTTATTAAGGGGTCACAACTATAAACAAAGAGGGAGGCAAAGCTGAAGAAACTGCAGAAGTGGGTGAAGCCTTGGACTCCAAGGGCAGACATTTATTTAAAAGCAAAATTGGTGGCCTGAGGAGTCCATATCTAAGGGAAGGCAGTCTAGTCCAGAAGTCCCAGAGATCTGGAAAGCAGCAGATGACATCTGTGTCCCCAGGCTGTGGTCATACAAGAGACTGCATCTTCTGTCAGACCAGACTGAACCCAGGGCCATCACTCTTTGGTCTTCCTTCCACGCTTCCTTCCAGCCTTTGGCTGTGGTGGTGGAGTTGTGGCAGCAGGAGGAGGAGGAGGAGGAGGAGGAGGATCGTCCCTCTCCATGACATCCGTCTTGTGTGTCAGTTCCCCACTCTCCCCCTTACGTAGGACTTTATAAATCAGGTCCTCAGAAATCTTGCGTTGGCTCTCCTGCATGCCCTGCAATTTTGTGGCAGCCATGCAGGCAAAGGCCTCTTCAGGACTGGGGAAGGCTCTGAGGGACGCCGAAGCCTCCTGGATCAGCCTGTACGCTGAATCCTGCACAGGACTGGGAGTGGCCTTCCTGGCCCTTTTATATGGCAGGTGGAGGGGAGGGACCTGAGACTCAGTCAGGCTGCGACTGGTCCCTGGCTTCTCTTGGCTGCCACTTAGCCCCGCCTCCTCCTGGCTGCCACTAATCCCCGCCTCCTCCTGGCTGACACTAATAATCCCCGCCTCCTCCTGACTGCCACATTCCACAGCCTCCTCCTGGCTGAGGTCTTCCTGTGTATGAAAAAGGGACATAGTTTTAGTATTGTTTTCATCAATCACACACAATTTTCACCTCCTGACTGCTGCAAATTCAATGTTAACAAATATAACAGACTATCCTTCTGAGCCCAGCATTTTGCATTCTTGTCCCAATTTTGGGTGCCCACTACTGTCTATTGATATGTAAAACACTTTTTTCAATCAGCAATTAGTGATCAATAATAACATCTAGTAAACATAATTTCTTTATTGCCCGAAATCTGTAGAAGAATGCTATACCTGACTCAAGCTGGGCTCCTCCACTTCTTCCTGGCTGGAAGGCCCAGGTTGGACATCAGAAGCCTCAGCTGGGATGGAAGGAAGAGTGGAAGGAAGAGTAGAGAGGGATTCCCTGACTTCAGTGTGGTCTGACAGAAATCGCAGTCTCTCGTAGTACCACAGCCTGGGGACATAAATGTCATCTGCTGCAGCTCCGGATCTCTGGGAATCCGTGACCTTCTTGCGCTCCCTAAGATAAGTGCTCCTCAGGCCACCAATTTTAGCTTTCAAATAGGGGATGGTTGCTGTGGGGACCACCGGCTTCACCAACTCCAGCAGTTTCTCCAGCGCTGTCTGCCTCTTCTGTTTGTGGTTATAGTGGGGGTGTCTGACCTGCCACAGACAGGGCAGCTCCCTGTACTTGTCAATAAACAGGGGCAGGAAATTGTGGTCGTTGAACCCATCCATTTTCTCTGCAAGACACAACACAAGACAAACCCTAATGTCAGGCCAAACTCCCCTAATCTTGTTACAATATAGGCTTCAATTTCGAAGCAGTATAGGCCCAAGTTTAGATCCTACCTTCGTTAGCACGATCGGCGTCTCCGATGCTCCCTCCTCCGCTCACAGATCGTACGTAAGACGCGCGCGTTACGATTTATACACACTGCGCATGCGTATAACTCCGCCCGCCCCTGACGTTCTTTCTATTCTATTCCCGCCCCTTTTCGTTCGGCGCAGTGGAGGAAGAGCACATGGCGGATAGACAGCAGGATCGTGCTAAGTACAGCAACGAGGAGGAGGGGGAGGAAAGGCCGGAGCCTGAAACGTCCCGATCCAGAAGGAGATTAAAGGACTCAAATATGTCCTTTGGGGAGATGTTGGAAATGGTGGACATCCTGAAGAAGGCCGACTATGATGGAAAGTATGGGCCTTACCCCAACCCCAATGTCCAAAAGGCCAAGATCATGGCGAAAGTGGTCAGGAGTCTGCACCGGAAATTCAGGGTACGACGATCGAAAGATCAGCTCAGGAAGCGGTGGTCGGACCTGAAATTACGAGAACATGAGCAGTACAGAAACATCCGGAGAGTGCTGCAAAAAAGTAAGTAGTTGCGCTGTGTTCCTATTCTTTATGTTTATGACGTTCGTGCTGCTCCATGTGCTTTTAGGAACTGTTGTACAGTTTAAAATGGCAACTTTCATGTTCATGGGCACATTATTCGTTCGGATCACACATTGTTATTTCGGACGATAAAATAACATTGTTTAGGCCATATGCATTTGGCCACCATTTTGACGCCCTATACTTGTCTTCAAAGAATTTGGTTGTGTAGATGGCTTTGTTACTAGAATGAAATGCAAACATCTGGACACTGGAGCACTATAGTGTGGGACACAAGAACACCATTTTTATTAGGGGGCCACACAGGTGCTCCAGTGTATACTATAGGGGGGTCTCCATCTGTGAAGCTTGTACCAAACAGGTAAAGTATTGCAGCTTGACAAAGGACACTAAAAAAGCTACATGTTGGAACTCTGCTAAAATAGACAATTGTACCCCACTTCCAAGCAATGTTTCATCTTTAGAGTTCTGCCATCAAATATCTGTGTGCTAATTATACCATTTTTGTTTTACATAGGGGATAAAAGACTCGGAGGACACCCCTCATCCGATGAGACCAGAGCCCCCCCCCCTCTGGAAGAAGGTGAAATCCCCCCAACACAAGATGAGCAGGAGGAAGAAGATGTGGTGGAACTAGTCACCACAACAGGTGAGTGTCTGCGACCACAGGCTCAGATAAGAGATGGATGGCGGCATTTTTTTTAGACCTAATTTATTTTGGGTTTCCTTTCTTTTTAGGTGATCGTGAGGTTGTGGATGAAGATCCTTTCACATCAGAAAGTGCCCAGATCCTGATCGGGGAGATCATGGGGTGTAATTTACAATTGGAAAACATCCAGCAAAACATCAATGATGTTATTCCAAAATATAAAAACATCATTGATGTTTTGGGGCGAGTTTAAAGCCTCTCCAAATCACTTTCTTCTTTTGTGTGCTACAATGTGCGAAATGTTTTTGTGATTTTTCCCAAAGCCAAATTTGGAGGATGCACACAGTGTGCCAACATGTGCTATCTGCCATCACGGGAGATCAATGGACGCGTTTTGGGGGTGCAACCCCTTCCTCAATAATAAAGTAGCGGTGAGGAAGGGCTTTCTCCCCCAAAACACGTCCCTTGATCCCCCCTGATGGCAGGTCGCACATGTTGACATTGGGAAATTTGTGTGCATCTTCCAAATTTGGCTTTTCCAGGGGTGATTTCCCCCCATCTGAACGCAATATCAAACACAGTTCCTAAATACTCATGTCTGATATAGCCTTCAAGTTCTACCAAATGTGAACTTTGTAAGATCAAGATTTGTGTCTTTCTTGTTGGTTTTACACAGGCCTGTTTTCTATAAAATGCACATTTTGATTTTGGATAATGACACCACAAAAATTGTTATACAACAAACATGTTGGTTTGTCAGAAAAACCTTTGGTAAATGCACATGTGATTGTGCTGGTATTAAAAAGATTGCTCATCAAGAATGTGTGGATTATTGTCTCACGCTACAACACTTTTGGGGTGATGTAATTGTTGTTTTATAAGAAAATGGGGGTTATTTCCTAAGGGCAAATCCACTTTGCACTACAAGTACAGTTTCAGTGCAGTTGCAAGTGCACTTGTAGTGAAAAGTGTCTTTGCATTTAGTAAATAACAGCCAACAGTGCTTTGTATAAGGTTACACAATCACAATATTTTCTGCACTCCACACATTTCTGTCAGGGTCAGCTCAAACAAACACAAGCAGTAAATGTCCACAAAGAAGAGCCTGGGGGGAGATGCCTGTCGAGAACTTGAGGTCCTGCAGGCTTCTCCCTGTCGCCAAATACCGCAGGGTAGCGACCAACCTCTGCTCCGGAGTGATGGCTTGCCTCATGCAGGTATCCTGCCTGCTGATATAGGGGGTCAGCGAAGCCAACAAACGGTGAAATACGGGGTCCGTCATCCTGAGAAAGTTCCTGAAATCATCAGGATTATTCTCACGGATATCACGGAGCAAAGGCATATGAGAGAACTAGTCACGCTGAAGCAACCAATTCTTGGTCCATGAACTCCTCCCCACCCTGTTCATGGACTGGACTTGTGTCAAGGTCAGGACCCCAACACCAAGCCCCCGCACAGCACGAACTCTACGAGGAGTACGCATACGAAACATGGCTAGAAAACGGTCGGCTGCTCAGAACGAAGTAACAGAACGCACTGAAGAACAGCAAGGCCTGTGAAGAGCGACCTGAAAAACAGCAACGAGCGGACAAGATCGCACAGAAAACTCCGATACGAACTGACTGCACGCACTGAAGAGCAAATACAAACCCACAAGCACAAACTGAACGGCAGAAAACGATCTGAAAACCACGAGTCTGAAAAAGCGCGAATCGTCTCTCACCAAACTTTTACTAACACGAGATTAGCAAAAGGAGCCCAAAGGGTGCCGCGCTTGGTTCTGAACCGGCCTTTTCTAGTCTCGTCGTACGTGGTGTACGTGACCGCGTGGTTGTCGATCAGAAATTCCGACAACTTTGTGCGACCGTGTGTAAGCAAAACAAGTTTGAGCCAACATCCGTCGGAAAAAATCCTAGGATTTTGTTGTCGGAATGTCCGAACAAAGTCCGACCGTGTGTACGGGGCATTAGTGCGTAGGGTTCAATATTGAGTTGGCCCGCCCTGCTAAGGGCTATAAACATGCTCTGGCCACACTTGCAATTTGCACCCACCGGAAAAATGACACAGCATATTACTTTCATCATGCAGTACTGCTGTTGAACACAACCCATGTAATGAATGCTATTGTGGCACAGTTGTGTGAACGCGATACACCGCAGATTGCTTCCACACATTTATACAAGCCCTAATTATTGCCATTTTTAGCATACAGTTGTGAAAAGATTTGTTACAATAAACCATGTTCTTTTATTAAGTGTGTCTTTATTAGATTTTTATATTATTAACAAAGTGAGGGTTACAAGAAAATGACCATATAATTTCCTAAGTACACTAAAGGTGATCACATGGCATGTATTGTAG
Source organism: Aquarana catesbeiana (assembly GCF_042186555.1). Taxonomy (NCBI): domain Eukaryota; kingdom Metazoa; phylum Chordata; class Amphibia; order Anura; family Ranidae; genus Aquarana; species Aquarana catesbeiana. The sequence continues at coordinate 39,857,122 of NC_133333.1, forward strand.
CTGCTGTACACAATTCAAATATCATATCCATAAAGGTAACAGGTCTATGTCAGTGCAGGTATGTGCTTTATTAATCATCAAACCCTTCAAAGAAAATTTCAGATTCAACGTTTAAATGTACATTTTAAGGGTAATAAACAAGAAACAATCAGGCATTTTGAGATTTATGGATTACTAAACATGGTTTGTTCTCTAACATTCTACATAATAGAGCATGGGCAGTGGAATAAATAGATATGAGCAATTTAATGGATTTCAAAGAGTCTCTAGGTAGTAGGTTTTAAGGGAAAAGTAACCACTGGGACCAGGTATGGGTGAACTTTGGGATTGTATTTTTGATCCTAGCGGTTAGATTTTCCATCCATCCGACCTCCAGTATACTAGCACATAAGGCTTCTTGCTTTTGTTCTGGTTTCCAGTGGAATTTGCCTTTGAAAGCCATCAAGAGTGAAAGTTCGGTTTCTTCTCAGTGATCTCTGGCTTGTCTTGCATATATAAACCTCGCTTGGTCATTGTTTATGATGCATGGAAGAATATGTGCCACCCTCCTAGTGTAGAGTAGGCTGCTTGGTAAATTTAGTTTGGCACCCCTGTAATCAGAGAAGTAGGGATTGATTATTTTGGGCTGTTCAGTGTTTCACAGGGTGCTGCTCTATTATTTCCCCCTGTCTTCTAGAGGATTCTAGAATCATAGTGGGAGAAAGGACAGGGCATGCAGCTTGAATATTTATAGAACTCTAGCCAATCCCTGGGAAGATGTGACCAGTAGGGGGTTAGAGAGCCCATAAATAGTCAGAGGCCTGGGCAGCGGGGGGAAGTGTTCCTGGGTCCAGTCCTGCAGGTGGAGACCCATGTGCAGGGGCTCTGTGTCTTGTGCAGGCCCCCAGAGGAAGTCTTCAGGAAGACACTGAGGTCCCAGCTAGGCTTAGCTGGGGGGCCTGATTGAAAATCCATGATTGGGGATCAAGTCTGGTCTGGAGAAGCTCACTGGACAGACCCAAGAGGGAGTTGGTGGGAAAGAGTCCAGTTGTCCTATGGTGGTGTGAGTCTACATCTCCCTCACTAGGAAGAGGCTGGTGGATATCGGCAGGAGGCAACAGATGATCCTGTGGCTATGTGAGTAGATGATCCCAGTGCTGGAGAATAGTGACTGTGTGTAACTTTCACCTCTGGAAGGAGTACAGGTCACCAACAGCATAGAGATCCTTTGGGACATTCATTTTTGTGCAGTGCAGCCAGAAGTTGAGGATTTTTTAAGTTGTTCAGTTTTCTGGGGTATCCCGTGCTCCCTATCCCCATTCAAGTTCATCATTCCCAATAAAAAAAAACAAAAAGAAACCCCTAGACTCTTTTTTGGAGCCAGTGAAGGAGTACAGAAAATGTGGTGTGCCTGGCTGTAGGCTAGGGCCAAATCCACTAGTTGCTCCTTAGGGGGTGCGCTACAAATACAAGTATGTCTGTTCACTAACATCTTTGTAAGAATTGAGTAGGGCAGTGGGTCTGTAGGTAGGTTGCTAGGCAGTCTTCCTAATCTGCCTCTTCCTATTCCGCGGCGTGTCCTGTTCCTCGGTGAGCGGCCCCGTTGCCTTCTGGGAACTGTGTGTGTTCCCAGAAAACCACTGGACCATTCACAGAGCACCGCACCGCTCGCGCGTGCGCAGTAGGAAACTGGCAGTGAAGCCGCAAGGCTCCACTGCCTGTTTCCCTTAGTTAGGATGGCGGTGCCGGGACCCGAGAGCCGAGGGATGGGTCGGCCTCGGGCGGCCGACATCGCGGGCTTAAGCTAACTTTATAGGATTGTATTCTGGGGTTTGTAAAAGTAATTCAGGGTAGGGGTTTTTAAGAGTTGTTTTTTTATCTTCGTGCAACTTTTTAAGGAGGGTATCTTTTGCTAGCTTATTGTCTTTTTTTAAGGCGGGAGCCAGCAGAAATACAATGGCCTCTAATAAAAGGGTTTTTTGAGATTCCCAAAGGGTTAAGGTCTTCTCAGATGAAAAATTCTTTTAAAGCATTCCTCATCTCTTCTTGTGTAGAAAGATGTTTCAGTAAATAATCATGTAGTCTCCAGTGGCATTGAGAAAAAGATAGATCCAAGGTAACTGGTGCGTGGTCTGACCACGTTATAGATTCTATGTCTGTGGCTAGTACATGGTTAATGAGAGGAGACACAATGAAGAAATAATCCAATCTATATTATTTATAGACTGGTGAGCAGAAAGTGTATTGTCTATTGGTAGGTCTCCAGGCATCAAGTGGAGAATAAGAGCAGGTCACCCTACTGAATGCCTTGGAAATCTAGACATGGGGGTGTTGATTTACTAAAACTGGAGTGCAAAATTTAGAAAAAATGATCCGCGCTCCGGTTGTTGCTCTTAAAATGTCTTCATTTTATTGAATAGCCACAGTGAACAAACGCAGATTAAGTCAGCTGACACGTTTCAGCCTTGACTGAGTAGAGTAATGTAGAAAAAATAATCTGCACTCCGGTTGTGGGCTCTTAAAATGTCTTCATTTTATTGACGCATATTACGCAGATTAAGTCAGTTGACGCGTTTCAGCCTATAAGGCCTTAGTCAGACTTAGGAGCCCATGTGAATATAGAGTCACACTGGTGGGCGTATACACAGTGGCAAATGACAGCACGCTCCCTCCTCCTCCATACCAACTAACCAGCTAAACACAATAAGGGTGGGATATTACATGTAGATTAACGGAGGCTTCACCTCCCTCTTATTCTAAGGCACCCGCTGGAGGGGCGTGACATAATCTGTAAATGCCAGAAATCCGCTCACACCATGTTATTGCCAAAAAATATTAAATATTTGATTTCAAATATATATTTGTATTACAACTTAAAACAATTTATTGATATTTATTTTTACTCTGTATTCCAAAGAATTTTTTTTTAACATGTGACCAGCAGCAGAGGACTAGAAGCTCACCCTGCTTTTGTTTCCCTGCAGACAGGCTAGGAGAGTGCTGAGTCATATGACAGCTGTATATTGATTAGGAAAAATGTACTTGGATTTATTTTTTTTATTAAAATAATTACAGTGCAATCATCCATATACAGAAAGAGAAGGGACAATGTCAATTAAACAGTGTGTGTTTAGTATCACTATACCACAGAGAGCAGAAAGGAAATCTGCTTAATATTTGGTACATAAACATTATTTAGGGTAAGAGGGTGTCCTGCACTGATGCAGTAAAGTATTTAGAGGAAGGTTTGAGGGAGACGCATTTTGCAAAATGCGTTTCCTGTATGAAAATGACATCAGCAACTAATATCTTAAATTCTTCCAACACTAACCATCATTTCTTGATAGAGTTTAGCCCTTTGACATTGTAAGTCAAATAAGTAAGTCAATAATATAACCTGCATCAGGTCTGTGAAGGATTCATATTAAGGTAACAGTTTTATTGAGATATATACAGTATATCTCGTTAGGCCATAAAAGGTAAACATAAGAAATTACGCCAAGACGGTGTTACGAGTGTACGAGTAGTACAACAATAATGCAAAAAAGGTGTATATGCAAGCAGGACTTGCATAGTAAAAACCAGATTAACGGACCAATGGGGTATTTTTTAAAATCTCCTTAATTCAGAAGTACCTTGCAGGTGGATATTTTGCCTCCAATCCCTGTTTTCTTTATTTTCTTGTTGTAGGATGTTTTCATCTTCTTTGCCAATTTGCCCACCTCTGCAGCCACTGACTGAGTGATCTTATGCAGAAGTACGTTCAGTTTCTCATCAAGTGCAGCCATTGAAAGGGGAAGGCGGTGGTCTCCCAGGCATGAGCGATTTACTTTAGCCATGTCCTCCATCTGGTTGGTGAACACTATGTAGGCAGGTGCAGTTTAATTTCTCCACAGTAGGGGGTGCTCACTGAAGCAGTCCTGTTGCTGGAGAGGAAGTCAAGAGGATCAAGGTTTCTCTATAGTTTCCTGGTTCACTGGGGAAACTATCCTATTGGATGCTGCTGCCCCATGTGACTCAAGCAGCCATCTTGGGTCAGGCAGAGCCTTTTTAAGGACCTGACTCATGGGTTTTGGCCCGCTCTGGTGAGTGGGCAGAGTAGGGACTGGTACTCCGTCTGTGAGGGACAGTAAGGGTGTTAGGGAAAATTCCAAATGAGGAGGGTAAGAGTAGGGCCTCATCTCTTCTGGACATTCTTCCGACTGGGGACCAGGTGGTCAAGGGCCGCATTCAGTCGCCTTGCAACAGATGCTGTCATTCCGACTGGAATCTACTCCTGTCACACTACTGAACTGTGAGTGTGCCTGGCCGGGTGGCTTTCCCACGGGTTCGTTGTAAACTGTGTTTGAATTTTTCTCAATACATGTTTATTGCACCTGCCTGTGTGAATTACGGACTCCGCACAACGCTGCTCCTCCTACAACTAGATTCAGGTAAACAGGTGGAGAGGATGCAGCAGAGACAGTCCTCGTCAGGTATTGCTTCAGTGTGTCCTCTTGGCAGGCCACTTTTCAGATTGTTGGATCGCCTTTGTCTTCTGTTTCTGTGATTTACCCATGAGGGGTTTTCAGAGTATTTGGTAGAGGTTGTGAGCTCACCCAATGTGTGTGAGAGCTATTGTACGCTATTAGGGACACTCTAAAGTCTGTGTCAAAGATGGGAATTTAAGCTGCCGTACATGTACCCCCAAACCATGCTAGTTAAGACAACATGCACCTTTCACAATGGTCACCAACCACCGTGCTCATTTTGTATCATACACTTTTAGCCTACAGGAAACTCTAACATAAAAGGGTCAGTTGGTAGTGTTTGGTGCCCAAGCCAAAGGTTCCCTGTCCTCCTTGACATTAAACACTGTAAAACTTATGCAGGCTGTGTTTTCCCTAATTCACCACTCTGTAGCACAGAGATGTGAAGGAGCCTTATTTTTTTCTTTGACATTTCTATGTTTGCTGCATTTTCTTTGTGCTAGTTAATTGTGTTTCCTGCTGGGAACCACTCAGTGGTTAGTTCCTCACTTTAAATTTAACTTTGGCCAAAACTTTTTTAGGTTTTGGAAAGAATATTGAGGGTTAGAACATCTGTCTGGTTTCATTACTGTTTGTGGCATCATTAGTAAGATCTCAAGTATGCAGAGAAGAGAAGGTCAAGATATTCTTGACAGGCCAGACAGAGTTTATTGACCAAATTCTATACAAAAGCATTGACTATATTTTGGCAGTTTCAAGAGGTTGCTGCCTGACCGATAAACGGAACAGATTTAATGCTGTATTACAGGGGTCTCAAACTGGCGGCCCTCCAGCTGTTGCAAATCTACAAGTCCCATCATGCCTTTGCCTGTGGGAGCTTGTAACTGTCAGCCTTGCAATGCCTCATGGGACTTGTAGTTTCGCAACTGGAGGGCCGCCAGTTTGAGACCCCTGCTGCATTATAACTCCAAGATCTGCAAACTTTTCGTTCAGACCATCTTTTCTAGTCCAGTATTGTCAAGCAGTGATGAAGGGGGCCTCTTAGATTCCCTAAATCACAGTGACTCTTCCTAAAATGATTACTATGATCAAAACACTCTATCTGGACTCTCAACAATATGTTGATGCCCTTTAATACAAATGTTGAAATGTTCCAAGGGCTGTTTGTGTACTTGAGAGCTTCTCCAAATGAACTTCCACAGCAGATTGGAATACTCACCTACACCACAGTCCAAATCTCCACCACCTCACCTCCTTATTGGTAAGATTATGACCTAGATCAGTGATGGTGAACCTTGGCACCCCAGATGTTCTGGAACAACATTTCCCATGATGCTCAACTACACTGCAGAGTGCATGAGCATCATGGGAAATGTAGTTCCAAAACATCTGGGGTGCCAAGGTTCGCCATCACTGAGCTAGATTAAAAACAAAGGAAAATCTTCAAAAGGAACATTGAAAGGAAAAGGAAGCTAATGGGGGTTCAAACTTCCTGATGACATGTTGGGAAAATCTCCCAATGGGACCACAAAGAGAAATTGGTTGATGGTACACTTTACCAATATGAGAAAAACAGGTTTGCTTTATTATAAAGACTTTTAGCCGTAGGGCCTACCCCTTGCCACACCCTTACTCATACTTTCACGTTTTTTTACAGGCTAAGTGCTGCCAGAACATTCTGCTGTACTTTGATGACCCATCTCAGTGGCCCGCGGTGTATAAAAATGGGAACAAGGTTAGTTGGAGCTAGAAGCTAAATTTTGGGACATGCATTATCTGTTGAATGATAACTGTATTACAACTGGTGCTCTTTTCTGTAGGACTGCCTGATGAAGGAGTCTGTGATCCGGCCAGAGAACAATCAAGTGATTAACCTGACAACACAGTATGTTTGGTCTGGCTGTCTGGTAAGGCCCTTAATAAATAACGTGAACTCTGTTAAAGCCTTCTCTCCTTTTTTTATCAATTGAAACTAAACACATCATTGACATGGCTTGATTGCTAATTTCTTTAGGAAGCTGCTAGTTGCCTGGTTGTCAAGACAATCCTTTGGCTTCAGTACTTCGTGATCGATATGTGCAAATCGTTTCGTTCCGGAAATATTTCGTTATTCAGAAATTCGGATGTATCCGGATTCCGAATTACAATAGTAACGAATGTTAAGGAATCCTCCGAAATAACATAATAAATTAAATTTGTCTGAAATACTAAAATTCAAATCAAAATAAATTTGGATTTGGAACGAATATGAAGTCTAAACATATTGCAATTTTTTACAATTTTTTTACACATCTGTTTATTGAGTTTTAACAGACACTTAACATATAATAACAAAATACATCAATTCACAGGAGTTACAGCAGAAGAATGGCATAAACTTAAGGTAGATAACGCGTGGGCGTACACCTAACGTAACAAAGGAGGTGTGGCACACAGAAACAATGGTATTCTAGAGTCAACAAAGCATATTGCACGTCTTATGCCCCGTACACACGGTCGGACTTTGTTCGGACATTCCGACAACAAAATCCTAGGATTTTTTCCGATGGAAGTTGGCTCAAACTTGTCTTGCATACACACGGTCACACAAAGTTGTCGGAAAATCCGATCATTATGAACGCGGTGACGTAAAACACGTATGTCGGGACTATAAACGGGGCAGTGGCCAATAGCTTTCATCTCTTTATTTATTCTGAACATGCGTGGCACTTTGTCCGTCGGATTTGTGTACACACGATCGGAATTTCCGACAACGGATTTTGTTGTCGGAAAATTTTATAGCAAGCTCTCAAACTTTGTGTGTCGATAAATCCGATGGAGAATGTGTGATGGAGCCTACACACGGTCGGAATTTCCGACAACAAGGTCCTATCACACATTTTTCGTCGGAAAATCCGACCGTGTGTACGGGGCATTAGATGTGAAAAATTCGGCAGCCGCATTCGAATAAAAATAAATTTGAATTCAAATTTTCTGAATTCGATCAAATTTAATGAAATTCGGTCTAATTCAATTCAATTTGGTCGAATTCGGAAACTTCAAATTGAATTAAAAAACGAATAAACAAAACTGAACTGAATGGATACCAAAAACAAATTTACCTGATTTAACTAAACAAAATAAGTTAATTAACGAATCCAAAACGATTTTTTTTTCGTTCTGCACATGTCTATTTAGTGAATCGCTGACCTGGAGCATGCAGCCAGTATAGGTGAAAACTATAATCTGTATAATTGCTCCAGTAAAGCTAACAGATAAGCACTACAGCCAGGTTACTAAATTACAATCATGGATAGTTTAGTATAAAGGTACATTCCTGTCAGACATAAAAATGTAGCTTTGTAACTCATTAAAGTTGCACAGCATACCTGCCTAATGATTCTTATTTTCATCCAAGCTTTCATCCTATCCACATGCGGTTTTGCTATATAAATCTGTATAGTTTATTCTGTTCTTAGCTCTTAAATGGCTATGCAGCTGAGCCTGCAATGTACAGATCATGTTATCCCAGCTTCTAAGACCGTCCTTATAGTGATTTTACTGAAGCCTTACCCACACATCCTGGCCAGTAGGAGAAAGTCTGCACAGTGTAATTGCGAGGCACTATGAAAAGCCCACTGAATCTGCTTATAATGCATTAAATCAACTTACGTGAGTCACTTCATGTCCCACAGAGTCACTTTCACAAGTTGCATGAATGTTTTTCTATGGTTCTCTTAGTCTACCAAGAGAAAACATGTTTTTTGGTGCCATACTATTATAAATATGTTTTCTTTAATTGTTTGCCCTTAACACCTGTGTGATAGCTGTGGGTGGAAAATCCCTTTAAATTTCAGTCTTTTCACCAAAGAGTTATGGAATTGCTTTTATCTTTTTTCCTATGATAAATACAAGCGTTCCCGTACCCTAACCTTCAGTTCTCTTTTGGTTCCCTCAATGTAGATATTATTGCAAGGGCATTTTATATAATAAATCACAAATTATCTCGTACAATTTATGAATGACTGTATTGAAAACATCTTAAAATAATAATCATTATTATTATTACAGGCACTTATAAAGCACCATCAGTTTAAGCAGCAGTTTACATATGTTTTGTACATTTGTATCAGTCAAAATGACCGCTAGCCCAGAAAACTGTCTTTTTTACAAAATTTACAAACAGGACAATGGTCACATCCAGGGCCAGCGCTCCCACTAGGCAAACTAGGCAGCCGCCTAGGGCACACTACTGCCTAGGGTGCGGAACCACGGCCCGGTGACTTGCCCACTGACGGGGAACACAAGGCAGACACATCTGGGGAGGTGGAGGGAGCTAGGGAGGCGGAGGAGGCGGGCATAAGGTCAGCGGAGGAGGCGGGCACAGCTGGAGAGGCAGAGTAGGAAAGCATGAGGTTAGCGGAGGAGGTGGAGATGGGCATGAGGTTGGCGGAGAAGGTGGGCACAGCTGGGAAGGCGGGACTCATGACACACCGGTCGCACCCCTTCCCCTAGTCTTGCCTAGGGCGCGAGATAGTTAAGCACTGGCCCTGGTCACATCCAAACATTCCATTAGGTAACTTGTAGACTACACCTTTTTAGGGGAGTATCCATAGTGGAATAACATGTCCCGAAGATTGGTGGCCTGTTAAACCATCAGATTTTGATAAGGGCCCACTACAACATAAGAATATGCCAAAATGTAGGTAACAGGTCACAAAGTATTTCTTGAGGTGTGCCAAATTTAGTTATCTCTTATCTTAGTTTACCTAGCTGGCATTCGTTTTCCACTTTCATGATGGGGTTCAATAATTCCTGCTGGCTTTTTTCCCGTGCTTAATCTTACTAGCACAGATAACCCCATGTATATAGCCCCTTTATCTGAACCTATTAATGAGTCCTTTGCATTTTTTGTGAAGGGGCCGTGTATGATGAGTAAGTGTGGATGAGTGTTTCTGGCTGTTGGCCTCCAAAAGGTTGTAGTTCTCAACTGATTTACCAGGTTATTTTTAATTTCTAATTACTTTTTCACTATATTTATAAGTAAGAAAAACATTGAACTTTTTAATGGTCAATTCTTCTGGAAATTTAACCAACTTCTCCTAGACATGCCACCAGAACATAAAAGTATCAGACCCATAAGAGAGTATATTCCTACACATGCCATACACATTGGTTTGCTTCTGCCAACCCAGGCATAGGCCTGAGTGCATGCTGCACCCATTGCAACCCCTCTATTGTCTATAGCAGGGGTAAGCATCCTTGGCACTCCAAGTGTGGTAAAACTACAAATTCCATGAGACATTGCAAGACACTAAAAGCCATAGGCATGACTCCCAGAGGTGGAGGTATGATGGGATTTGTAGTTTCACCACAGCTGGAGTTCCAAGCCTGCCTAACCCTGGTCTATAGTATCACCCATTGAAGACAAAGTAGTTGTTATAAAGTGCAAACTTCAGTGATTCAACCACAAATGGGTTATGAGATCCCACTAGCAAGTGTCCCTGATCCAGCCAATTGGTAACAGCCTTAAAACATAACTTGTGGTATATGGTTGTATACAGACACTCTGCATCTACCCCCACGAGGAAGCAATCCTCAGGGATTCTTAATTTATGAATTTTGCCAAAAATATCTCCAGTATCCAACACAAACAGTGGAAGGTCTGTTACCAATAGGTGTCACATTTTTTATGGGTGAATTTTCCCACTCACTCTAGAGGGCTACCTATTCTGGAAACAATTGCCCTGCCAGGAGGGTAACTCATACATTTGTGCACTTTTGTTATTCTATAAAAAGCAGGGATATTGTATTCCTCCACTGTAAGGTATCCCCCCATATTTTAGAGAATTGTCCCTCATGGCAGGCCAAATGCAATTTCTTATTTAGTTTTCTCACTAATTCAGGAAAGGAATCATCATCTATCATCTCATAACAGGAAAGGTCTTTTAATTGTCTGAAGACTTCCATAATGTAATTTTACTCATATTGATAATCCTATATTTCCTCTTATCATTGGGTTTAATGATTACATTCTGTCTGAATTTAAGATCTTCTGAAGCTAATCTCTCCACCCTTGAAAATGTTTATTTCCCTTGTACTTTCCAGTCTGTTACTTTAGGTTTAATAGTTACTTTGTTTTTTCTAGGTGGTGGGATTTTATTATTTCTTTCTCAGATTGGTGGATGGAAGGATATTTAGAAGGACTGAGGGATATCTAGAAGTTTGTAGGAAAAAATATGACTGATATTTTTAGATGTTTGATCCATTCATTCCCTCACAATGTATATTTATTCTTTGTTGGTTCTTTACTATAAGGGAGTTTTAGATCAACTCTAGAAATTTACACAACTCTTTGTAAATGTCCACTTCATCTCTCCCATCAGTTGACACAAAGCTTAACCCCCCCATCAAAGAGAGAAACAGGGTCCTCTCATCAACTCTATTTCTAAAAAAATTAATATGCTGTTTTCCTTCCTCTTTTTCTTTTTCAATTTTTCAGTGTCTAAAATTCATACCTGATTCTCCTGTCTTGTACTATTTCCTTCTAGAGATCTCTGTCTATATCTATTTCTGGACCTGATTCTACTTGTGTCCTTTTAAATCAAAAATATCTCTGGTTTCCCAGTCCTGCAAGTCACGTAGATATTTCTTTTGTTTGCTACTCTTTTGTTCTTCTTCTTCCTTTTGGTCTTTTACCTCCTTTCAAAGAGACTTATTCAGTTTTTAAAGTTGAGAAGATCTTTAAATTCATTCAGTCTTAACACACTGGATTCAATAGACTCCTCCAGTTCCTGTAAATGTATTTTTTTCTCAGCTACTATCAATCCTAGAACACAAAGTCTATGGTTGATACATCCCCCCTTCCATTTGTCTAGGAAGCGCTCATTCCACAGATGGTCTACTGGTGAGATTTCCTTTAATCCCTGGGTGGATTATTCCCGCATGAATATATGACTTAAGTGTCACTATATTCTACTTTCTGATTAACTTTTTATTATTAGATGTCCATGCAATCTAAATCGAGTTTTAAACTCGCTCTGCTGCTGGGATTCTGTACCATTCCTTTTTTGAAGTTGGCTCTCCTTTCCTCTTCTGCTTCACTATTTTTTGGATGAGCCATTCAAAAAAAACTTTAATTTGTACCATGGTGGGGAGGATGGAGATTCCTAACGTCTCCAAATGTTAAAGAGGCATTTAAACCAAACTTTGAATTATTATTAATGTAAACCTTGGAGGGCTGCCAGGCTCACAATATGTTATACTTAATTAAATAGGGAACTTACTTATGCATAGTCTCCTCTGCAATTGAATATCAATAATCCTTTCTCGTCTTGCATCTGGAAGACAGTTGTGCCCCAAATCTCACCCGTTAGATCGAGTGAAGACAAATGCTGCATGCCACTCGCTGTATTGCTGGCATGTGTTCATCCACGTGGATGACTAGGAGGCAGTGTGTATACTCGTGGTGTCTACGCATTTCATTTCAACTGGAGACCTCGTTAGGACATATCTTTCTTTTACTTCCCTTCCCCCCATTCTTTTATATAGTTTCTTAAGGTGCTCCTTCCTGTGGGGAGGGTGGAGATTCCTAACTACCACTTCAAGAGATGAAGAGGTATTTAAACCAAACTTTGAATTATTAATAAGGTAAACATTGGAGGCTGCCAAGCTCACAATATGTTAAACTTAAAGTGATTGTAAGGGTTTTTTTTTTTTTAATAACAAACATATCATACTTACCTCCACTGTGCAGCTCGTTTTGCACAGAGTGGCCCCAAACCTGGTCTTCTGGGGTCCCCGGGCGGACTTCTCGGCTCCTCCCCACATCAAATAACCCCCTAGGAGAAGCGCTCTCCCGGGGGGGTTACCCTGCGGGAGCGCTCCCGAGTTAATCATTCGGCGTCCATAGCTGCCGAATGTATGACTCGGCCCCGCCCCCCAGTGCCCGCGTTATTGGATTTGATTGACAGAAGCGGGAGCCAATGGCTGCGCTGCTATCAATCTATCCAATCGGGACACAAGATACTGGCCGGAGCTGGTGTGCTCAATCCCGTAGTGGAATTTCTGGGCTCAGGTAAGTATAAGGGGGGCTCAGGGGCACTGCTGCATTAAAAAATGTTTTTCACCTTAATGCATAGAATGCGTAAGGTAAAAAACGGCGAGGGCTTACAACCCCTTTAAAGTGGATGTCCACCCTAACACTAAAATCTCAAAATCTACAGGCATCCACAATCTAACACTAACCTATCTAGCCCTGTAAAGAAGAAATCCCTACACATACCTTTTTTGAAGCCGCTCCAGCAGCGGAAGCACTGCAGAAGAGACAGCTGGCAACGGCTGTGAAATGAATGGGAAGTGACGCCACCCATAGAGTTACGTTACTTTGGGGCTTCCATTGTTGGCTGCCTCTTCTGCACCCACCTCCGCAGCAAAGTCACAACTGACAGTTAAGCATGGGACCGGACCTGAGCGGCTTCAAAAAAGTTATGTTTAGCCATTTTTTCTTTACAGGGCTAAATAGGTTAGTCTTAGATTGTGGATGCCTGTAGATTTAGAGATTTTAGTGTTAGAGTGGACTTATACTTTAATCAATAAAATAGAGAGCTTACACGTGCATAGTCTCCTCTACGAATGAATATCAATAATCTTTTCCCACGTGGATGAATAGGAGGCAGTGTGTATACGCGTGGCGTCTACGTGTTTCATTTCAAATGGCGACCTCGTCAGGACATATCTTTCTTTTACTCCCCTTCCCCCATTCTTTTATAGAATTTCTTAAGGTGCACCCCCCTGTGGTCTTTAAGGAATAATACATCTTGTTTTTTATTATTAACGAACCAACAAGAGAACTTACTCCCTCTTGCAGTCATACACCGATGGTGCATCTTATCAGAAAAAGGAGATAAAAAATATCAAAGGGATTTTCTAACTACAGCTGTCAAATAGACAGGACGATTTAGACAAACTCCTTCTACAGAAGGAGGCTCAGTGGATTTATAGTTTATATTGCTTGTGTCCATATGGCTTAAACAGGAAGCTAATACTACAAATATTTCTATGTTCCAGTATGAAAAAACTGTTGCGGAGCTTATTAAGAGGGAAACTTTTTACCATCTTTTTAAGCAATCCACGTCAATCACTATGTCACTTGGGATTTTTTTTTCCATGATCATATAGAAGTTAGGGCTACCTATGTTTGAGTAAACATAGTGACAGCCATTTGGTTGAATTTTGTGCAATGGAATATTAATTTTTATTTTTTTATACATAGAACTGTATAAAGGACAACAGTATGGATGGTCTTTATTGTGAATAGAAATTATACAACTTGACGTTATCTATTTTTACAGAACTATCATAGTTCTTAATATATACAATTATTACTCTTCATGAAGAACTATCAGTGGCATACAAGACCTCATTTTAATTTAGGATATTTGAGATATCTTAGCTGAGTTGGCAGACAGAAATTAGGGGGATGGGGTAAGAAAGATGGGGTAATGGACAATGTTGTCTGTTATTAACATTGGTGTGAACATTGTTGGAGGAGTAGTGTTACTAAACCCACAACAGTAAAATCAGTCTATAAATGCAGTAAAGCATGCTTGTTATACTCACTTTCGGGGTTGAACTGCAATCACCACCATTTCAGGTATATACTCATTACATGGTGTTCAAGCCTCTTATTCTTTACATCTATTTAGCCTGTTATACTCACTGTGGAACCTAAGGGGTAATCCTCCGCATTGTGTAAAAAGGCTTTTTGATCCTGTCTTCTATGATCTTCCCCTTCCTTTACTGTCCCCAATCCATCTCCTGATAAGACAGAGCCTTTGGAGTCACTCTGCACATGCTCAGTTTGGTGTGCATTGCTAGAGAGTTTTATTTTTTTTTGGGAGAGTGCATGTGATCAGTACAGGGCCAATCAGCACTGTCCAGACAGAAAGTCAGGGGTCATGCAGCCTTATAGGACAGTCAGAGGAGAATGAAAGCTCCTCCTAAAAGCTTTAACCAGACACTGATAGAAGGTACAAGACTGCAATATACTGCTGATGAGAAAAGGTATTTAGCAGTTTACATTTACGAAAATATGTGCATTTCCATGTTCTGTGTACTGTGGGAGACCAGATATAGTGAATGCAGGCTCCTGGGTTTAGTGGTTTAGTAACACTTCAAGTATTTTTGGGGTATACACTATATGCTGATTCTTTTAATATATTGATATTTTGTTACGATAAAATTAACATTATGAGGATAGCTTGAAGGGGCATCTCTTTAGCTTTTAAAGTGGTTGTAAACCCTCAAATATACCCAGTGAAGTGACTGGCCTTGGGGGATAAACAGAAATTAAACAAATCCTCCTACATATATTGTACCTGTCTATCTGTAGCTCTTTATTCTCTACATTTGTTCAATTTTAAAGCTTGTCTGAGATTTCAGAAAAAAGGGGCGGAGAGCTGAAGTTATACTCTGCAGAGCTCAGTAAATAGAGCACTGACAGCCAATTGGAAGGAAAGGACACCCCCCTCCACACAGGAACAGAGCCGAGGCTGTCAATCAGCTGAAGATCCCTCCCCTGTCACCATTTTTCACTTGGTTTCAGGAAAAATTGTCAGAAGCGACTTGTGCTGATAGCAGAGAAATGAAGGACCAGACAGAAATGAAACTTTGTGCTCTTAATTGAGACAAGTACACACTATAGAGGGATATACTTTGTTCATATTTCATGTCTGAGGTTCACAACCACCTTAATGTATGTGTAAACCCAAGGATAAAAATGTATGTATATTGTAGCTTTCCAGTTCTTAGATGTGGTGGTTGCATTCAGTTTTTTGTCGAGTTTCTAACATATTCTTTATTTTCACCTGGTGATTTGCTAGTAACAAAATCCCTGCCCTAAGGTGACAGTGCTCACTCACTAAACTGTATCTATGGAGGAACAGCTTTTTCATCTCAAAATGGAATTCGAGAACACTTACCCCTCTCATCTTTTCTATAATACAGGAAGATGTTCTGTAGATCAGAGAGAGAATAATGGTAACTGATAACAGTCATTAGAGGCAGATACCACAGAAAGTCAGGTATTTTTTGCACATATTGAACATATATGACAAGACACTTTAGATGATATATCTAGCAAACCAAGATGGCGCAAATAAGAGATGTTCAGATGTGGTTAACCTTTTTTCTCTAATTTCATAGGACTCAACCACACTTTGTTGGTTGTGTGTTGGATAAAATTAAATTTCCTAGTCTGACTGTACCCATGTTGGCCTTCTTTCTTCAGGTGACAAAAGAGAATGGGCAGAGCTACTTGAGCTGCAACAGTGGGAGGAGCTTCCGGTCCGTCCGTGAGAGATGGTGGTACATAGCGCTCAGCAAGTGTGGGGTGAGATATTATGGACACCACATACTGTACTTTCTGAGTTTAAGGAACTGTTCACTACACACTAAGCTAAGCTTAGGTGCCTTAGATTTGCGTGCTGTGGGGTTGAAATACTTAATTGCTTTAAAAAGAATCTTGGTTCATACCGACCTTCCTTGGAGTGCCACCAGACTGTCGAAGATATGTTCAGTACTGGGCACTCAATCTACCAATTCACAAAGTGACTTTTTATGCCTAGCTGACCAGTCACCAGGGACCTACTCATCAAGTATCAAGATCTGCGGGCAGATAGTATAGGCTAGCCCATTAGATGAATTAAGAACAAACATGCAATCCACTTTCCTAGGTTGCATACTAGCAACATATATTAATGATAATAGCCAGTTCGTCAGTGAGACGGGATACCTCCAGAGCTCAAATAAGTCAAAATGTGAAAAAAGAAAAAATGGAACAAAGTATTGTCCCAAAGAAGAGCTGTAAGGAGGATCAACCATGGAATATCAAATTTAGAAAATAGTTTTATTGAAATTACAAGTGTAAAATTTGGCCACTGTAAATGTTGAATAAATTCGCTTATCCCTGATTGGCTCTGTGTGAATGATTGGGATCTAAGCCTTTGTCCCATGCAGATCTGCCCCGACTATATGATGCAAACAACACTGTCAGTTTAACAGCAATTTTCTCCACCTTTTACCTGTTTTTTAATCACTGCAATATGATCTGTCACCACAAGATGGCCTCAAAATGAAATTCTGACATCAACATTGATTGGGCAGAAGTCCCTTTCAAAGGAGTAAGAGAACGTACGTCAAACGTCCTGACGAAGCGCACGGTCTCGTGTGCGAAACGCGTTGACGTAGGCAGCGCCCACCCAGCCCTACGATCCACCACATTTCATCATGCGTTCCAGCAAGTGTGTGAGTTAAACACCAAACCTGGTGACTGGACGAGCCTGCTTTGCATCCACCTGTGGGCTTCCGTAGCCACCTTTCCTCACTTCCGATCGGATGCTTTGTGAATGGACGCTATACATAAGACTGACACACGCTGATGAACTACAGCAGCCTTTTTTCCATCAGCTGATACCACGGTACATCTACAGGTTGAACCCTGAGGGGAACGGGTCCCTACTACTATGGCCTCTGTAGCCATGACTCCGGAGTGGTGAGAGCCTCTGGGCAACTTATACTTATAACCGTTTATCTCTCCCCTCATCGTCCTTTATACATCTAGTGGACTTACCCCATCATTGAACACTGTTTTGACATGCTATACAGGACAAGGAACTGTGTAGTTCAGGCATACACACATAGTATGCCAACAGCCAGTTTACCCAGCCTGCGTAATTAGCAATGATTGATTACTGAGGATCAAGAACAAGCACCACCCCCTTTCCTTTTGCTAGCAGCTTCATTCCCCCCATAGCTGGTCCTTGCATGTCTGTGTATGAGTGGTGCCCTGTGGTTGGCGCCAT
The DNA here is from genome assembly GCF_042186555.1 of Aquarana catesbeiana. NCBI lineage: Eukaryota > Metazoa > Chordata > Amphibia > Anura > Ranidae > Aquarana > Aquarana catesbeiana. The sequence goes on from NC_133333.1 coordinate 39,874,412, forward strand.
ATTGTAACAACGTTGTCATTTTTGTCTGTAGGTGTTTTTTTTTATTGGGTATACTGGGGGGATAGCCCCATTGCTATGTTTATTCAACATTTACAGTGGCCATATTTTACACTTGTAATGTCAATAAAGCTATTTTCTAAATTTGATATTCCGTGGTTGGTCTTCCTTACAGCTCTTCTTTGGAACACTACTTTGTTCCATTTTTTCTTTTTTTACATATAGGCTAGCCCAGCCTTTTTGAACCAGGGTGCCTTGAGGTTTCTTTAGGGGAGCCTTGGCAAAATGCCTAGAAATTGCCCAAAAATGTATACAAGCCAGCAGGTGGATAAAGCCTGCCTTTTAGTTACACAAAGCCACAGGTTTTTATTGTGCACCATTTCAACCTTCCATCCACCGGCATCCTAACAACCAGTGATGTCATCAGTGTTGATAAGAAGTTTGGTAATCGCCTGCATAGCCTCCTTGTTTGACCCTCCCCTGCCCCTCTCCGTCAACACCGGGGGCACATTAGCTGAGTGATGGAGAGAAACTGAGGGAGAGGGGAAACACTGGAATACTAGTCAGTAATAGTGTACAAAAGTGTATAGTGCCTTGAAAAAGTATTCCTACCCCTTGAACTTTTCCACATTTTGTCATGTTACAACCAAAAACGTAAATGTATTTTATTGGGATTTTATGTGATAGACCAACACAAAGTGGCACATAATTGTGAAGTGGAAAGAAAATGATAAATGGGTTTCCAATTTTTTTACAAATAAATATTTGAAAAGTGTGGCGTGCATTTATATTCAGCCAATACTTTGTAGAACCCCCTTTCACTGCAATTACAGCTGTAAGACTTTTTGGGGATGTCTCTACCAGCTTTGCACATCTAGAGAGTGACATTTTTTGCCCATTCTTCTTTGCAAAATAGCTCAAGCTCTGTCAGATTGGATGAACAGCGTCTGTGAACAGCAATTTTCAAGTCTTGACACAGATTTTCAATTGGATTTAGGTCTGGCGTTTGACTGGGCCATTCTAACACACAAATTTGCTTTGATCTAAACCATTCCAGCTCTGACTGTATGTTTAGGGTCCTTGTTCTGCTGGAAGGTGAACCTCCGCCCCGTCACAAGTCTTTTGCAGACTCTAACAGGTTTTCTTCTAAGATTGCCCTGTATTTGGCTCCATCCATCTTCCCATCAACTCTGACCAGCTTCCTTGTCCCTACTGAAGAAAAGCATCACCACAACATGATGCTGCCACCATGTTTCATGATGGGGATGGTGTGTTCAGGTTGATGTGCAGTGTTAGTTTTCCATCACACATAGCGTTTTTCTTTTAGGCCAAAAAGTTCAAGTTTGGTCTCATCTAACCAGAGCACCTTCTTCCACATGTTTGCTGTGTCCCCCACATGGCTCCTCGCAAACTGCAAATGGGACTTCTTATGGCTTTCTTTCAACAATGGCTTTCTTCTTGCCACTCTTCCATAAAGGCCAGATTTGTGGAGAGCACGACTAATAGTTATTCTGTGGACAGATTCTCCCACCTGAGCTGTGGAACTCTGTAGCTCCTCCAGAGTTACCATGGGTCTCTTGGCTGCTTCTCTGATTAATGCTCTCCTTGCCAGCCTGTCAGTTTAGGTGGACGGCCATGTCTTGGTAGGTTTGCCTTTGTGCCATACTCTTTCCATTTTCAGATGATGGATTGAATAGCTGTATTTATATTGAGAATAAATTACACACAGGTGGACTCTGTTTACTAATTAGGTGACTTCTGAAGGCAATTGGTTACACTAGATTTTAGTTAGCGGTATCAGAGTAAAGGGGGCTTAATACAAATGCATGCCTCACTTTTCAGATATTTATTTGTAAAAATTTTGGAAAACCATTTATCATTTTCCTTCCACTTCACAATTATGCACCACTTTGTATTGGTCTATCACATAAAATCCCCCAAAAATATGTAGCAAGGTCCCAGGCCTCCTTTGGTCTAATGAGAACCTCCAGGGCCAGAGATAGCTGACATCCTTCTGTCTATAGTGGATTGTGAGGCATTGTGGGTGCAAGGTGGTTAAAGTAATTGGGCGCTAGACACTTCTTGAATGCAAAAGAGATTTTTATTCCTCTTATTTCTCTTAACGAGACTTCAATAGGAGGACAGCCATGCAGGGAAAGGCATTCAGCAAGACGCCACATCTGCACGTGGAGGAGTTCTGTCTCCTATGGTAACAGTCTTCAACAATTCCTAACACAAAGCGTAACATTTACTTTCACTTCCACTACAATCACTGCTTATGGTTCTTCAGCCCACTGAGCTCCTGGTCTCTCACTAGACCCGCTGATTCACTGCCACTGAATCCCTTGAGCTCCTCCAATCTTCACAGTGGTATCTTCCCCAAGTGTCACTCCCGCCTCTCTGTTGGGTCCCTAGCTTGGCACTCAAGATATCTCTCAAGCTTCACCCCACTGGCCTGCTCGGTCCCTGGTTTGACACACAAGGCTGCTCTGCAAGCGTCACCACCGTACCTGGCTTGATACCCACTGAACTTTCCCGATTCTTCACTGTCCCCGGTTGGTGAGAATGCTGCCCCGGTACTTGCTTCAGTTATTTACTGTGGTCCCTGGTAATAAGGTGGTTGGTCCCTTAGTAGCGACAGCTTCGCTTCTACCTCTGACCACGACAGGTTCTCCAGCCGGCAGAACCATCTGGTTGGACTGCAAGCCGCAATCTCAACCCTGCACTGCTCTCCTGCTTCTGGATAGGCCCTCAGATAGCCTGGCAGCCAGATGTGCCCGGGATATGCCCAATCTCCAGCCTAGCAGACCAGGCAGTACAACACATGTCCACCCAGACAGCCATTCAGGTGGCACAGAACACAGATCTCCTGACTCCACCCAAATATATAGGCTTTCCCAGCGGCCAAGGGATTTAAAAAAAAAAAAAAAAGCCCATTGGCTGAGACACCCCCATATACTCGTAATCTGACCTTGCGTTGCCCTTCTCGTAGCTAGTACCCGGCCACCTAGTGGTAGAAGAGAAAAGTGCAGCAAGGCCAAACTTAGGGAGAAATCAATGGATCTCTAACAATTAGCCAAGATAACTATTCCTGGCAAGTAAATTTTGAGGAGCAACCCTGACTAAACTCCAGGGTGCTATACATCTACATTTGCGTTTTTTGGTTGTAACATGACAAAATGTGGAACATTTCAAGGGGCATGAATACTTTTTCAAGGCACTGTATTTGTTTTGCAAGAATCAATCACCTCTAATGTTGGATGTCCTATGTGTGTCAATGCTGCCGCATTATGTAAAACGTCCATAATGTTAATGGGTGCCTCGACTGAAAAAAGGTTGAGAAACACTGTGCTAGTCTGTGGGCTACTATGATTTATTTTAAAAGATAACTGTGCTTTCTGTTCTCGCCTCTAACCTCCCTAAGTTTCATGCCCTGTACACACGATCGGAGATTGATCGGACATTCCGACAACAAAATCCATGGATTTTTTCTGACAGATGTTGGCTTAAACTTGTCTTGCATACACACGGTCGCACAAAGTTGTCGGAAAATCCGATCGTTCTGAACGCGGTGACGTAAAACACGTACGTCTGGACTATAAACGGGGCAGTAGCCAATGGCTTTCGTCTCTTAATTTATTCTGAGCATGCGTGGCACTTTGTGCGTCGGAATTGTCCACACGCGGTTGGAATTTACGCAAACGTATTTTGTAGTCGGAAAACTTTATAGCCTGCTCTCAAACTTTGTGTGTCGGAAATTCCGATGGAAAAAGTCCGATGGACCCCACACACAGTGGGAATTTCCGACAACAAGCTCTGATCGCACGTTTTCCGTCGGAAAATCCGACCTTGTGTACAGGGCATTACACTTGTAAATACTTCTTCCAAATTCTGTAGCCCGCCAGGAGCCAAACAGCCTCATTACCAAAAGTCTTATGCCCCGTACACACGGTCGGACTTTGTTCGGACATTCCGACAACAAAATCCTCGGATTTTTTCCGACGGATGTTGGCTCAAACTTGTTTTGCATACACACAGTCGCACAAAGTTGTCGGAATTTCCGATCGCCAAGAACGCGGTGACGTACACCACGTACGACGAGACTAGAAAAGGCCGGTTCAGAACCAAGCGTGGCACCCTTTGGGCTCCTTTTGCTAATCTCGTGTTAGTAAAAGTTTGGTGAGAGACGATTCGCGCTTTTTCAGGCTCGTGGCTTTCAGATCGTTTTCTGACGTTCAGTTTGTGCTTGTGGGTTTGTATCTGCTCTTCAGTGCGTGCAGTCAGTTCGTATCGGAGTTTTCTGTGTGATCTTGCCTGCTCGTTGCTGTTTTTCAGGTCGCTCTTCACAGGCCTTGCTGTTCTTCAGTGCGTTCTGTTACTTCGTTCTGAGCAGCCGACCGTTTTCTAGCCATGTTTCGTATGCGTACTCCTCATAGAGTTCGTGCTGTGCGGGGGCTTGGTGTTGGGGTCCTGACCTTGACACAAGTCCAGTCCATGAACAGGGTGGGGAGGAGTTCATGGACCAAGAATTGGTTGCTTCAGCGTGACCAGTTCTGTCACATGCCTTTGCTCCGTGAGATCCGTGAGAATAATCCTGATGATTTCAGGAACTTTCTCAGGATGACGGACCCCGTGTTTCACCGTTTGTTGGCTTCGCTGACCCCCTATATTAGCAGGCAGGATACCTGCATGAGGCAAGCCATCACTCCGGAGCAGAGGTTGGTCACTACCTTGCGGTATTTGGAAACAGGGAGAAGCCTGCAGGACCTCAAGTTCTCGACAGGCATCTCCCCCCAGGCTCTGGGGATCATTATCCCAGAGACCTGTTCTGCCATCGTACAGGTCCTGCAGAAGGAGTATATGAAGGTAAGATTTTTATCCTTTTATATCACATTTTATTGTATTGAATGTTTGATAATATATTGTATTTCTTCCCTCATTCCCTAATTACCATGATTGTAATATGCTGTGAATGTCCCCTTTGTTCTCATGCATGCTGAATTTTTATATAATTATTATTTTAGGTCCTTCATACATATTTGCCCTTCAATAACCTCCCCAGCATGGTGTCTCCTGGCCTATATTCACCTCATTTAGTCACTTAACAATGTATTTTATCAGCTCCATAGTAGTGCTTTACCTCAAACACCCCCTAAAATGTTTGGAAATGTTATTTTTGATTTAAATTCAGGCAGAGTGCCAGAGGCTTTTTTTTGTGGTGTCCCCAAATTTTTTTTAACCCTCCCCCCCCAACTACTAAGTCAGCTGATCCCAATTCTCTATCCTCAATCATCTATCTGCTGACTTTGCCAAACCCATACACACTATACCCACCTCTTTACTGGTCAGATTTATGGATGAATTCCCCAAAGCATGTAGTGCAAGGGCCTGCCTGTATACTTTCCAATGGTACTGTTTAAAGTTTTTGTATCCTATTATTATCTTGATAGGTAATAGCAGAATGTTCAAATGTCCTCAAATGTGTACAGTGTGTATTTATATCTTTGTATTATGACACTTCTTACCTGTCCAGTGGTCTGCCAATAGTGTAACTAAGGAGGGGCTGTTCCAAGTAATACCCTGTATTTAGGCATTCATCTCTCAATGAAGTGAAGAGGGTTACCTGTCCAAGAGTTCCCCCCCTATAATGTTAGAAATGGCCCATGAGAGGGAGGGAGGGGGAATATGATAGGTGTACCTTATACTTTGGCCTTGTTAAATTCCCCTTAGTAAATGCTATCTGGAGCTTGCCCCATAATGTTTGTGTCTAATCTGCTTGCCATGTTTCTGTGAAAAAATAGTAAGGTTTATTTTTTTTTCCTCAACAGTTTCCTTCAACGCCACAGGAATGGCAGACTGTGGCCTCCCACTTTGCCCAGCGGTGGGACTTTCCTAACTGCGGAGGGGCAATTGATGGGAAACACGTCCACATCGTCGTACTATTATAATTACAAGGGGTTTAATAGTATAGTGATGTTGGCGGTGGTGTCGGCTAATTACGAGTTCTTGTATGTGGACGTGGGGAAGAATGGCCGGATGTCCGATGGTGGAGTGATCGCCCAGACGGAGTTCTACAGGCGTCTCCAGAATGGCAGCTTGGACTTGCCACCTCCAGAGGACAATGTTGAAGGTCTCCCATTTGTGTTTGTTGCTGATGAAGCATTTGCGCTGGGGGACCACCTGATGCAGCCATTCCCGATGAGGACCCTCACCCCGGAACAGAGGGTTTTTAATTACCGGCTGGCCAGAGCCCGAAGAGTGGTGGAGAACACATTTGGAATCCTGGCCAGCAGGTTCCGATTATTTCTGACACCCATCCATATGGCGGAGTATAAACTGAACCATATAATACTTGCCTGCTGTGTTCTCCATAATTTTTTAAGAAAACATTCAGCCAACTATGCTGGCTCAGTTGGGCCTGAGGCCGGAATCCCTAATCCATCAACACTGACGGCGCTTGAAAGTGGCCGTCCTGGCTTGCCCTCCCTGAATGCCCGTGATGTCCGGTTACGCTACCTGGAGTTCTTTGCGGGTAGGGGGGCTATCAATATGCCAGACAATCTGTGACACCTTTTTCAAATAAAAAACAACCAAAAGAAATTCTTTGTGGACATTTACTGCTTGTGTTTGTTTTAGCTGACCCTGACAGAAATGTGTTGAGTGCAGAAAATGTCGTGATTGGGTAACCTTATAAAAAACAGTGTTGGCTGGTACTTCCTAAATGCAAAAACACATTTCACTACAAGTGCACTTGCAACTGCACTGAACCTGCACTTGTAGTGCAAAGAGGATTTGCCCTTAGGAAATAACCCCCATTTTTGCATAAAACAGCAATTACATCACCCCAAAAGTGTTGTAGTGTTGAGACAATAATCCACACATTCTTGAGTAAGGCACTTTTTTATACCTGCACAATCACATGTGCATTTCCCAAAGGTTTTTAAAACAAACCAACATGTTTGTTGTATAACAATGTTTGCAGTAGCATTATGAAAAATCAAAATATCCATTTCAGATAAAACAGGCCTGTGTAAAACCAACAAGAAAGCCAAAAAACTTGAACTTACAAAGTTCACATTAGGTAAAACCTGAAGGCTATATCAGACATCAGTATTTAGGAACTGGGTTTGATATAGCGTTCAGATGGGGGGAAATCACCCCTGGAAAAGCCAAATTTGGAAGATGCACACCAATTTACGAATGTCAACATGTGCTATCTGCCATCAGGGGGGATCAAGGGACGTGTTTTGGGGGAGCAAGCCCTTCCTCATCGCTACTTTATAATTGAGGAAGGGGTTGCACCCCCAAAACGCGTCCATTGATATCCCGTGATGGCAGATAGCACATGTTGGCACACTGTGTGCATCCTCCAAATTTGGCTTTTCTAAACATTTAAAAAATTTTGGTACGATAAAACAGGTGATTTTGTGGGGTTTAAATTCACCCCAAAACATCAATGATTTTATTATTTTTTTTAATAACATCACTGATTTGTTGCTGGATGTTTTGCAATTGGAGATTACACCCCATGATCTCCCCGATCAGTATCTGGGCACTTTCAGATGTAAAGCGTTCTGGATCACGAACACCTAAAAAGAGATAAAGAACAAAAAAAAAGGTCTCAAAAATCTGCCACCAGCCATCTCTTTTACCTGAGCCTGTGGTCGCAGACACTCACCTGTTGTGGTGCCAATCTCCACCACGTCTTCTTCTTCCTCCTGCTCCGCTTGGGTTGGGGGTATTTCCCCTTCTTCCAGAGGGGGGGGTCTCTGGTCTCCTGGGATGAGGGGTGTCCGAGTCTTTTCTCCCCTATGTAAAACAAAAATGGTATACTTAGCACACAGATATTTGATGACAGAACTAGAAATAGGAAACATTGCTCTGAAGTGGGGTACAATTGTCTATTTTAGCAGAGTTCCAAGATGTATATTTTTTATTGCCCTTTGTCAAGCTGCAATACTTTACCTGTTTGGTACAAGCTTCACAGATGTAGCCCCCCCATAGTATACACTGGAGCATCTGTGTGGCCCCCCCTAATAAAAATGGTGTTCTTGTGTCCCACACTAGTGCTCCAGTGTCCAGATGTGAAAACAGCTGCTCAGTGTCCTCTCCTTACACACAATCTAGTTTGCATTTCATTCTAGTAACAAACCCATCTACACAAACAAATATTTGGCATCCAAGTAGGCCCCCAAAAATGTGTGAAAATGCATATGGCCTAAACAATGGTGTTCTAGAGGCCGAAAGAAAAATGTTTGATACGAACGAATAATGTGCCCATGAACATTAAAGTTGACCTTTTGAAACGTTACAACTAATAAAAGCATATGGAGCAGAACGAACGTAATAAAGACAGAAAGAATAGGAACACAGCACAACTACTTACTTTTTTGCAGCACTCTCCGGATCTTTCGGTACTGCTCTGGCTCTCTCAACTTCAGGTCCGACCACCGCTTCCTGAGCTGATCTTTAGACCTTCGTACCCCGAAATTCCGCTCTAGACTCCTGGCCACTTTCGCCATGATCTTGGCCTTTCGGATGTTCGGGTTGGGGTAAGGCCCATATTTTCCGTCATAGTCGGACTTCCTCATGATGTCGACCATCTCCAACATCTCCCCAAATGACATATTTGTGGCCTTAAAACGTCTCCTTCTGGATCGGGACGTGCCTGGATCCGGGCTTTCCTCCTCCTCCTCCTCGTTGCTACAATTAGCCCGCACCTGCTGTATGTCCGCCATCATGCTCTTCACCCACTGCGCCGAATGAAAAGGGGCGGGGAATACACTAGAAAGAACGTCAGGGGCGGACGGAGTTACACGCATGCGCAGTGTATATAAAGCGTAACACGCGTGCATATTACGTTTGATCTGTGAGCGGAGGAAGGAGCATTGGACGCGGGCGATCATAAGAACGAAGGTAAGAGACAAACTTGTGCCTATACTGCTTCTAGATTGAAGCCTATATTGTAACAAGATTAGGAGAGTTTTGTGTGACATTAGGCTTTGTCTTGTGTTGTGTCTTGCAGTGAACATGGATATGGTACTGAAAGATAAGGACTTCATTTCAGTCTTCATAGAGATGCTAAGGGAGCTGCCCTGTCTGTGGGAGATTAAACACCCCCATTACAAGAACCAAGCAAAGAGGAAGGCAGCACTGGAGCAATTGTGTGAAATTGTGAAGCAGGTGATCCCCACGGCAGACATCACTTTTTTAAAGATTTTCATTGGTGGCCTGAGGAGCACATATCTGAGGGAGCGCAATAAAGTCCTTGATTCGCAGAGATCTGGAGCAGCAGGTGACATCTATGTCCCCAGGATGTTGTACTACGACAGGCTGCACTTTCTGGCAGGCCAGACTGAACCCAGGCCATCCCTCTCCAGTCTTCCTTCCACGCTTCCTTCCCCCCCGGCTGAGGCTTCTGACGCCCAACCTGGGCCTTCCAGGCCACATGTGGAGGAGCCCAGATTGAGCCAGGTATAGCATTCCTCTAAATATTTCTGCTTGTCCAATCAATGATGTGAACTAGATGTTAGTTGGGAGTACTAATTAAGGATTGTGATTGATGATGCAAAACATTACAACTATGTCCCTTTTTCATACACAGGGAAGTCTCAGCCAGGAGGTGGCCGGGCCGAGCCGGCTGGCTGATCTGCAGGTCCCTCCACCCCCCCTGGAAACAGAAAGTGGCAGTAGGAGGAGTGCCCTAGAGGAGGCGGCTATCAGATTCTTTTGGAGGGCTACAGAGGTCCTGGGAGCACCACACACCAGGCAGGAGAACATTGCTGCATTCATTGCCTATAAAATGCAGAGGATGGAGGAGGGCCAAAAAGCCATGTGTGAGGCCCTCATATCTGAGGCTCTGGCGAAAGGTGTGAGGGGCCAAATTACACCTCACACACAGCTTTGGGATGGTCCTCCTCCTGCAGGTCCTACTCCTCCTCCAGGTCCTACTCCTCCTCCTGCCACATCTCCAACTGCACAGCCACAGCCCGGAAGGAAGTGTGAAAGGAAGACCAGACAGTGAGGACCCTGGATCCAGTCTGGTGGGCCAAAAAATGCAGCCTCTTGTGGTACCACAGCCTGCGGACACAGATGTCATCTGCTGCTATCCAAGTCTCTGTGAATCCCGGACCAGACTGCCCTCCCTTACATATGGACTCCTCAGGCCACCAATTTTGATGTTGAAGAATTGATGTCTGCCGTGGGGGTCCCAGGCTTCGCTAATTTCTCTTGTTGATCCAGTGTTGCCTTCCTCTTTGTTTGGTTCTGATCCCTTAATAAAGGATTTTTGTTTTGAATTCTACTCTCCTATGTGTTTTACTTCAAAAAGGACAGTTGGTTTGTGAGGACTCAGGTACATTTCAAATATACAATGTGAAATGAACAAGGGACACCAACAACAAACAATCTCCTTGAGATTAAATAATAAAAGATATCAATGGTGTTGGGGTAACCTGACACCCAAAACACACCCAAAAATATTCTGGAGTAAAAATAAAAATAACATTGAACAAAGATCAGCCTTGGAAAAAATCGAAACATTAAATAAAAAAAAAGGCTTAAAATCCAAAATAAAAAAAAAATAAAAAATATAAAACTGTCAGATGTGACAACTAATAACAATATATTGAGGGAATCCCACTAAAACAACACAAATAAAAGTTTGTGAGAAGTGTGTGTGAATACGAGCAGCAAAACGACTTAATTCTTGTCACATTCTAAAGAAGAAGAGAGTGCGCTGTATTAAAACATTTTGAACATTGCAGCGTGACGAAAGTGCTGCATCCATTGCGAACGCTAAGTTTACCAGAACGAGCTGTCCTGTGTCGAAATTTCTTCTGAGCATGCGTGGCACTTTGTGCGTCGGAACAGGCCACACACGGTCGGAATTGACGCGATCGGACTTTGTTGTCGGAAAATTTTATCTCCTGCTGTCCAACTTTGTGTGTCGGAAAATCCGATGGAAAATGTCCGATGGCGCCCACACACGGTCGGAATTTCCGACAACACGCTCCGATCGGACATTGTCCATCGGAAAATCCGACCGTGTGTACGGGGCATAAGGGTGGCCCGCTAGGATCTGAAAGCCAAGCACCTATTTATTTTTCCCAGCTGTGGAAGAATCCTCAATATGAAAGGGGCATCCAACCATTGGGTGGTCAAATAATGAATGGCATTTACATAGGAATGAATCAAGATTCTTCCACTCCTGCAAAGAACCTAAGTCTAGTTGAAGTGTCTAGGTCCACAGTGAAAATCACAGAAAAGACACGACAACTAGGTGTAAGTCTGGGGGGGGGGCGGTAATAAGGTATAACCATACTAAATTTACAGTTTCCTTTTAAAGGTGAGCTCCAGGAAGGTATAAAAGACCACTACTTGTTCTTTAGTATGGGTGTTAATCTGTGTTTGTAATGGCATCCTGCATTGCACAGTGCGGTCAGTCTAAAACTGGAAGCTTGCTGTCAACTGGAGAGATTTCTTATTTCTTCTCACCATCTCACGTACTGATTACACACCATCTTGCTAACACTGTTATTCTCTGCAGGGAGATGGTCTGCAGTTAGAGTATGAGATGACCCTGACAAATGGAAAATCCTTCTGGACGAGACACTTCTCTGCAGATGAGTTTGGTCAGTATTTATTTTACATTTATGATACCTCTCTTTGGGTTTTGGGATGTTTAGTGCGCAGAAGTGTTAGGAACTGGAAGTGAAGGACAGGTTGGAGTCCAGGACTTAAATGTACCATTTGATGAAAAAGTCAAGGTTATCCTCATTATGAACCATGTGACAAAAAGATCTTAAAATGGAACTACTCTGCATCTAAGCAGCACAAACCAAAAGCACTATTTAATTCATTTGTAATATAAAACTCTCCTATCCATCCATGTTTCCAAGCTTTAATATGCTGAGAAATCACTTTAAAAAACAACCTCTAGCATTTTGGCAGTGGCCATCTTGAGAAAGGGCAGATGACTCCATTTAGCGTTCACTTCCTGGAATCCATCCTTCAGACACAGCTGATCATGGTAAAGGGCCAGTCACAGCGGCTCTTTACCATGTGATCAGCTGATCACATGTAAACAGACTTGTTGGTTATTGGCAGTCCTTTCCTCCCACGCTGTGTCTGTGTGAGGAAAGGAGAGCCGTTAACCAGCAAGACTGTCAGTACATTATTTACACTGATAATTCATGCTCTGATTATCAGTGCACCCTATCACTACTCATCAATGCCGCCTATCAGTGCTTATTAATGCTGCCTATAAGTCCCGCCTATCAATGCCTCCTGATCAGTTGCTCCTCAGCAGGACTCTGAGCTGAGTGCATCTCTCATACAGCCCAGAGCCTGCACTGACAGTTCCACCTCCCTCCCAGGGATGGGAGAGAAGAGAGCCGATCTGCTCCTTCTCCTGCCCCTCTCCTGCTGTGTGTGCACTGCAGAAAGTGTGAAGCCCAGCAGCCGAATGATCAAATTCCGCTGCTTAGCTTCAAACTTCCCCCGGTGCACACAGGAGGAGAGGGGCAGGAGGAGAAGTGGCAGCTCAGCTCTCTCCTCTCCCATCCGTGCAAGGGAGGTGGAACTGTCAGTGCAGGCTCTGGACTGAAAGAGAGAGATGCTTTTAGCTCAGAACCCTGCAGCCAGCAACCCCACAGGGCCCCCCCCCCCCCCCCGACATTGTGACCTTTGTGACCCTGGTAGTTCTGCCACAAGTGTGAACCAAGTCTTAGAGCATTTTTAGAAAGTACAGAAAATACCCATTGATCCTGCTGCCAGAAATGCAGTTCCTTTGTCCCTTCCTGTGACCAGAAAGGAAAGCACAAAGATATTATCTATTTTGTGTAAACTACTAGTCCCATTAATCCACCATGTAATGCAGATGAACAAAAATAGACAAGTATGATGTCCAGCCTATGCGACAACCATAGGTGTGAGCAGCTTATTGCCCTCCAGCTGTTGCAAAACTACAAGTCCCATAAGGCATTGCAAGGCTGACAGTTACAAGCATGACTCCCACAGGCAGAGGAATGATGGGACTTGTAGTTTCGCAACAGCTGGAGGGCCGCCAGTTTGAGACCCCTGCATTAGGGTGTGCACCTCAAAGCTCAAACATGTATGTGTGTGTGCATGTGTATTGATACTGACGGTGTCAGCAGAGCACTGGGAGGTGTCAATAGGGCAGTGGATGGTGTCAGTAGTTTTTTATTTTTATTATTTTTTACAGTTTTTATTTTTTTATTAGTCTTTTACGCTTTTTTTTATGAGTCCTGTTAGGGGGCTTTGGTGAAATATCAGGGATTTAAACAGGGGGAATCTGCACCACACAGGGCGAATAGGGTGTGCCCAGCAATGGTGATAACATTGGCGCCTCCTATAGGTACACTACAGAAATGAGTGTAGACATGAGTGGACGAGAAGTGTGTTAGTGGCAGGATCACCAGGTTAATGTAAAGGAAAAAAGTGTAAAAAAGAACACCAATGCAGCCACCATATCTGAGGTCTGGTAAGATGCAATATAATAAATTTTGGGGTTTAGATTCGCTATAAAGAACAGGTGCAGGTTTATTTTGTCTCCAAGTTAGCTGTGATGTTTCTGGAATGGCACCTGACTAGTGATCCGTTCATGTGTGTCCCAGCAACGCCTGTTTCCCATCATTTAGCGGTACGCTGTCATGGTGACAGGCTGAGCACGGTGCAGTGAGCCAAACCAAACAGCACCATGCATAGTTATATAGCTGAGGCAGCCAGATCGTTTCATGCTGTGTAACTCAGATAGCTCACTGTGGACAGAGATCATCGTAGTGGAAAGAGAAGTATGTGTTTGTTTTCATTACTCCATTGGTGGCCAAGCAGTTAGCCTGCAGGGGCCTCAGATGAAGTTCCTTTCTCCTCATAAGAGCCGAATATGATGCCATGTTATGCTTATTAATAAAGCAACTAGATGAATACTTACTGAACTTTAACCACTTAAGGACCAAGCCTCTTTCCGAGATTTGGTGTTTACAAGTTAAAAAAAAATTTTTTGTTAGAAAATTACTTAGAACCCCCAAACATTATATATATATTTTTTTATAACATCCTAGAGAATAAAATGGCGGTCGTTGCAAAACTTTCTGTTGCACCGTATTTGCGCAGCGGTCTTACAAGCGCACTGTTTTTGGAAAAAATACACTTTTTTGAATTAAAAAATAAGACAACAGTAATGTTAGCCCAATTTTTATTTTTATATTGTGAAAGAGAATGTTATGCTGAGTAAATTGATACCCAACATGTCACTCTTCAAAATTGCGCCTGCTCAAGGAAAGGCTACAATCTTTTACCCTTAAAAATCTCCATAGGCGACATTTAAAAAATTCTACAGGTTGCATGTTTTGAGTCACAGAGGAGGTCTAGGGCTAGAATTATTGCTCTCGCTCTAACGATCGCGACAATACCTCACATGTGTGGTTTGAACATCGTTTTCATATGCGGGGGGCGCTACTCACGTATGCGTTCGCTTCTGCGCGCAAGCTCGGCAGTACGGGGCGCATCTACAGGTGCAGTCTACTTTCTACAGTGCAGGTGGCGCTCTTCCACAGTGGCATTGCAGTTGGAGAAGAAGTCAAGAGGAACATGGTTCCACTATGGTTTCCTGGGTCACTGGGCAAAGTGATCCAATTGGATGCTGCCGCCCCATGTGACTTTAGAAGCCATCTTGGGTCAGCCAGAGCATATTTAAGGCCCTGGCACCCAGGTTTGGTGTGTATTTTGCAAGTGGGTAGAGTACGGACAGATACCCTGTCTGGTAGGGACAGAACTAACAGCAGGGAAGGTTCCTGACAAGGAGGGAAAGCGTAGGATTCACAACTTCTCGTTTTGGCACAAGGCGGCCAGGCTGCACTCTGCCCCTCCTAACAAATGCTGTCAGTTCAGCTGAACTCTACTCTCTACATGCTGCTGGATCTGTGTGTTTTCCCGGATGGGTTGTCTTTTTGCCGAGTTTATTGTGAACTGTCCCTGCATTATTTCACTACAAGTTCTTTCATCGCACTTGGACTGTGTGTGTTCTTGCCACCGCACCACGCTGCACCCCATCTACATGCTGAAGAAGAGTAAAACTATTGATACCTTTGGTTTTCTTTTATTTCATTCTAACAAAACACTTTTGTTATATGACAGCACTGAGCTCAGGCAGGAGATAGGATGAGAAAAAAAAGGGAAATAACAGAATAATGAGGTTCAGCATGAAACCTCAGATAACCTACCCACTCACTATGATAAAGTGGGGCTCTATGGCTGAAAAAACAATGCATAAAAAGAAGGCAGACTAGCAGAGCTGCCTAAGGACCATGAATATGAGCCACGGGGGTATGGTTATTCATAGCTCCCAACTGTCCCTGATTTCAAGGGACTGTCCCTGATTTGGAGCAATGTCCCTCTGTCCCTCATTCCTCCTCATTTGTCCCTTATTTTGGTCTGATCTATATAGATGTGTATAAAATGCACTTTTTATCTATCAAAAAGTGTTTTCCAGCATTAAACCTTTTATCTGATTTCTAAATTGCTGCATTTGTAAATTCCAAAAGCCAATAAAAAGGAATAATAGTGGTAAAAAAAGCACTTGTGGGTTTAACCAATCTTGTTTTTTTGTACAATTCTCCTTTAAGGGGGCGTGGCATAGGGGTGTGTCCTATGCCTGCATACTTTAGCTGATAGGTGTCCCTCATTCCCATCTCAATAAGTTGGGAGGTATGTGGTTATTAATGAAAGAAAGTGCAAAAAAATATCAAATTATAATAGTAAAAATAATCCAGATCACAACAATATAATGGAAAAAGTGAAACCACCCACCATCACCAGTAAAAAGGACAACATTGTCTAATATTCACAAAAATTGCGCTGGACGCCGCACTCACATAGTACACAGTTTAGACATATCCAATAACGCTAACAATAGCAATAAACTGGGAGGAAGAGTGTATACACGAAACCACCTGACATGACTCAGAGATATGGCAGTACGGCAAAAACAGGACCAAGGGAGTAAATCCCAGGGACACATTCAACAAGTCATCATGGGGCTGATAAATTGTCCATGAATGTAGGGTTGCCAGTCCGGGTTTTGAATCATGTGTCCGGGTTTCAGTCTGCCTGAAACCCAGACACATTATTCAGACAGGAATGTGGCTCAGAACAGGGCCTGACAGAAGGGTGTTGCGCACCACATTACTATTCTCTTTGGAGTGCCCAAAGGTGTCCCAGGTCTGTTACAATCCTATATTCTATACTAAAAAAAACAAAAAACATTTTTGCTGTGATAAATTGTTTGGGTTTGGCTTGAAGAAAAAGTGGCAACCCCACGTGAATGCCGTAGCGCCAATACCAAGATTGGTACATAAAAGAGTGGGGAATGCACCACAGAGGTAGAGTACACTAAAACAGTCCAGGGGAGGATATCCTTAACAAGCTGAACCATAATGGCTATATTGCTGAGTGATGGATCCCCATAGGACTTTCTGACGACAAACATATACAGTGGACTAGGCTATTGTCCAAATCTGGAAAGTCGTGATATACACACGGACAAAAAAATCCTGTGTAATAGGAAGAAATCATGGAACAGTGTGCAAATTGGGCTATGCAGGCAGAATATTCAGGTGGCAAGCATAGAGTAAGCAGCAGATGGCATGTAGGTATGCAGCGTAGAAAGCAGTAGAAGCGGCACCTGTTTGACAAGGAGCAGAGGATATAGGCAAAGTGAATGGCCAGTAGAGCAGCCTGTAATAACACAGTCTAAATCCAGCCTCTACACTCCGTCTCTGCTCACGGTGACGTCATCTCCTCGCATTCCACTGCGGCCCAGGCTGACTTCCTGGTGGCCACAGGATGGCTCCCCTACACATCTGCCATACCCGTGGACGCTCGTGTTGGATTACGGACTACACCTGCAACACCACCCTATACAGATGAGCCTGTTTTTAATTTATTTTCTGTAAGTGCATTACTTACCTTGCTAATAAATTGCATGGAATATACTATACTCAGGTTGGCGCTTCTTGTGTCTCCCTCTTCTCAACGCTCTGTGAGCCGATCGCTCAAACTCAGAAACAAGGACTGGACATAGTCCTTGTCATCAGTTAATACTGCCTGTAGATATGTAAGTCAAACCTGACGAGGAAACAATCATGTTGCATTAAGACATGCTGCTCAGTGTTGTGAGATGTCAGCAGAAGGTGACGGCACACTGCAGCTCAGGATAGGCGTGCTCCGCGTGTCTATGTACCAGCTGCAGTGTCTGGAGTCCTACCACGGCTTCCCAGACAGCTGGGACAGGTGGGAGGTGTGCTTAGTGACGTCAACGTGTTTCACTGGAAGCCCAGCTTCTTCAGAATGTAGCGCCCACTGTCAGGGCTGGCTCAGCCCTTCCTTCTCTGAGCTGGCCGCTCAGCTGTCAGCTAATTGCCAGCTCTGATCTCTATCCACAGTTACTAAGTGTTGTGGATCTGCTCGTCAGTCTACTTAAAGATCTCCAGCTCACTTCATTCCTGCCTTCGCCTTGGTCACATCACAAGAAACCATCTCCTGTGTTCCTGTTTTAAAACTGGCTTTGCTGACATCCCTTCTGGCTCCTTATCCTGCTTACTGTTCCTCCACTTGGATGCCTGACTTCTGGCCTGGCTGATTACCCGATCTGGTTACTGAACTCTGGCTTGGCTGATTACCCGATCCAGTTACTGGACTCTGGCTACTTTTTATTTTAATTAATAAACAAGTGTGATTTTACTGTACTTCTGTCTCGGTCTTGTTCATGGTTTCTGACACCCCCTAGCTGAGACGTGCTAAAATACACCCTTTAGCCCAGCCCCTTAACATACTTTTCGTGTATACACTGTTCCTCCCAGTTTATTGCTATTGTTAGCTTTATTGGATACGTCTGAACTGTGTACATGTGTGTGGCGTACGGTGAAATTTTTGTGAATATTAGACAACGTTGTCTTTTTTACTGGTGATGGTGGGTGGTTTCTCTTTTTCCATTATATTGTTGTGATTTGGATTATTTTTACCAATAAAATTTGATATTTTTTCTAGACAATTTTGCAGTTTCTTGCATTAATAACCATACCCCGGTGCCTCATATCCATGGACCTTAGGCAGCTCTGCTAGTCTGCCTTCTTTTTATGAGGGAGATAGGATGACCCTACAGCCAAACACAGTGAGAGAATACAATAGAGGAGTAGGTTTACACCTATATAACAATTTAGGAGTGGAGATTCTGATTATTACAATTGCTCAGTGGTTGCTGGTTGTCTTTATAACTGGTATGGTATAGGTTCAGTATATATCACTCAGACATAAAGCTTGTACACAGGAGATTTGTTGAGATGTTTGGCATTTGGTGCTCTGCTCATGAAAGAGAATTTGTTTTAGACTAACTTAAAGTTTTACTAAACCCACAATAGTAAAATCAGTCTGTTTATGCAGTAGCAAGCTTGATATACTCACTATGGAAACTAAGGGGTTAATCCTCTACATTGTATAAAATTGCTGTTTGCTTCTCTCTTCTCTGATTCTCCCCTTCTTGCACTGTCCCCAATCCATCTCCTGATAGCACAGAGCCTTGGGGGCACTTTATGCTCAGTTTGGTGTGTATTGCTAGAGAGTTTTTTTTCTTGGGAGGGTGCATGTGATCCGCACAGGGCCAATCAGCACTGTCCAGACAGAGGGTCAGGGGGCCTGCAGCCTAATAGGACAGTCAGAGTAGAATGAAAACTCTTTCTACAAGCTTTAACCACTTCCTGCCCGGCCCATAGCAGATGACGGCCGGGCGGTGGTTCCGTTATCCTGACTGGGCGTCATATGACGTCCAGCAGGATAACAAGCCGATGCGCGCCCGCAGGGGCGCGCATCGCATTGATCGGTGGAGCAGTGTGTCAGCCTTACACACCGCTCCACCGATCTTGGTAAAGAGCCTCCGGCGGAGGCTCTTTACCACATGATCAGCCGTGTCCAATCACGGCTGATCACGATATCAGTAGGAAGAGCCATTGATCTGACAGACACGAGTAGAGGAGAGCCGATCGGCGGCTATCCTGACAGAGGGGTTCTGCGCTGATTGTTTATCAGTGCAGCCCCCCCTCAGATCACCACACTGGACCACCAGGGATCGCCACTAGGACCACCAGGGAAGGGGCAACATGTGGATGGCCAGGTATGTACCCCATGGCCATCCACATGTGTCCAATATGCCCAATCTGTGCCAATCAGTGCCCACAAATGGGCACTGATTGGCACCATTATGTTTCAGTTCTGCCCAGCAATGCCACCAATCAGTTTTATCAGTGCCACCAATCAGTGTCATCAGTGCCACTTGTCAGTGCCCATCGGTGCCACCTGTCAGTGCCCATCTGTGCCCATCAGTGCCCACCTATCAGTGCCCATCAGTGCCACCCATAAGTACCCATCAGTGCCACCCATAGGTACCAATCAGTGCCGCCTATGAGTGCCCATCGGTGCTACCTATCAGTGCCCATCAGTGCCGCATACCAGTGCCACCTATCAGTGCCCATCAGTGCCCGTCAGTGCCACCTCATCAGTGCCACCTCATTGGTGCCACCTCATCGGTGCCCATCAGTGCCGCCGTATCAGTGCCCGTCAGTGCAGCCATATCAGTGCCCGTCATTGAAGAAGAAAACGTACTTATTTAAAAAAAAAATTAACACAGTTTGGGTACAGTGTTGTATGATTGCGCAATTGTCATTCAAATTGCAACAGCGCTGAAAGCTGAAAATTGGCCTGGGCGGGAAGGTGTCTAAGTGCCTGGTATTGAAGTGGTTAACCAGGCACTGATAGAAGTCACAAAACTGCTATATACTGCTGATGAGAAAAGGTATTTAGCAGTTTATATTTACTAAAATAATTGCATTTCCATGTTCTGTGTACTGTGGGAGACCAGATATAGTGAATGCAGGATCCTGGGTTTAGTAACACTTTAACTTCCTGAATGCAGGCACCACGTGTACCCTAAATGAAATGTGTAAGGGGTATTCTATATATTTATTATGTTCAGTACTAAAAAAAATTCAAATATATGTGTTATTTCTTCTAACAAAATATATAACTATTACATATGAATATTTTATATTTACTACTTGCAGCCAGCAGGTGGTGAGCATAGATCTAGAGCACCAGATTTTTTTACACTTCTACTGTGAAACAGACCTGAGTAGCAGGGGAAATAACGTTTCACAGACTGTTAAATGTCTCAGAGGAGGGGCATATCCCCCTCCTTCTTTCCAGGTGAAACAGAATTGTCTGTATTCGTCACTTATACACAGGCTGCCAAAAAGCATGCTGGCACTGTTTTTACATAGCCCAGCATGCTTTGTAAACTACGGTGCCGCATATGCAACATGGATTAAATGTTTGTCATTTATAATGCTTCTCTGCCCATGTCTTTGTCATGCAGGGATCCTGGAGACGGATATCACCTTCCTCCTTATCTTCATCCTTATCCTCCTCCTGTCCTGTTATTTTGGCTGTGAGTATACTGGGTGGGTGTATTGTGTGTGCTACTTCTTGGATGTGGGGTAAGGGCTGCCTAGTGCCATAGAATATTATCTGGGTCTTGCAAATTGCTGTTTTTTTATTTTACTGACTGCCACTGCGATGCTTTTAGTAGACATAGTAGACAAAATTTGTTTGTTTTTTTGTTTCAATCATTTTTTATTTTTTATTAATTTATTATGATCGCAATTCGTAAATTCAAAAATTCGTAATTTCGTAAAATTTGTAAATTCGAAAGAAAGAAAATTCAAAAGAATAACTAATTAACTAACTAATAATAAATAAGAATTAAGTTATAGGTATTGGAATTTCCTTTCTAATTTGGCTGTTAGTGAAGGTAACGAATGCGAAAATATCTGAAGTTACGAATTATACGAAATAACGAATCCTGCATCTAAACAAATGAAGTGGAACAAAATAATAATTAATAATAATAAAAAGTTTTTATTATTATGTATTATTAATAATTCAATACGTTCTATTCATTTAGATACGGCATTCATTATTTCAGATAATTCGTAACTTCAGATAAATTCATATTCGTCACGTTCACTAACAGCCAAATTTGAAAGGAAATTCCAATATCTATAATTTAATAGTTAGTTATCATTTCAGATTTTTGAATTTTCAAATTTTCAATTTTTCGAATTTACGAATATTCGGAAACATTTGTTGAACGGGTTTTAGTTAATTTGGATGTTTCCGAATTAACGAATTTGTCGAAATTCATTAGAAAACGAATTCGGAGCGAAACGAATTGCACATGTCTAGCTTTTAGTCTGCTGAAAATTAAGTCTAGGAACTGCACTCCCAACTGTGCTCCTCTGAGTTCCTTCTTGGGATCGTCCATAATAGATATGCACCTGGTGTCTCCACCCAAAGAAACCAACTCCTCCTTTACGCATTTTACCACAATGCTGATCAAGCCACATTGTAGTGAAATGCATTGAGAAGCAGTTGGTTTCTTTGGGTGGACACACTATGGCTGTATATCTATTATGGATGATCCAATAAAGTAACTCAGAAGAACACAGCTTGGAGCGTGGATTTTGACCTTTATTTTCATCTGATGATAACCGAGGATGGGCTTCTTGAATCTACATCCAGAGCCTAGAGAAAAAAAGGAAGAGCAAGTCTAGGGTGGTGCACTGGGGTGGGAAGTAGGGTTGCCACCTCATGCCTTTAAAACTGAACACATTAATTACACACATTCGGGCGCTAATTTAATGTGGGTAAGGCACTAAGTGTGTTTAATTACCACCTTAATCAGCCACAGAACCTGTGTAATTATGTTGTGTTCGGTTTTAAAGGGATGAGGTGGCAACCCTAGTGGGATGTTTCTTTTAGCCTTGTAGAGCAGTGGTGTTCTCAACCCTGTCCTCAAGTACCCCCAACAGGCCATGTTTGCAGGTTTTCCTTTATCTTGCACAGGTGCCTTAAATCAGAGTCATTGATTGAACAGCTATTTTATCTAAGAGAAATTGCCAAAACATGGCCTGTTGGGGATACTTGAGGACAGGGTTGAGAACCACGGCTCTACAAGGCTCACATCCATGTAAAATCTGCACTGTCTGAAGTTGCTTAAAGCTAAAGCGGAACATCACCCTAAAAGGGAAGCTCCTCTGTATGTTCTCCTCCCCATCTTCTGCCTTGTTCTGCACTTTTTTTTTGGGGGGGGGGCTAGGTACCTAATTTTCTCAAGTGATTCCACCAGAAATTCTCCACCCTCAAAGGCATGCGCAGGGCGTGTGCCGGTTTTTGCCTGGGCACACCGTAATCACCCCGCTGATATTCCCCCTGCTGATATTTCACCAAAGCCCCTCATCGGGGCTCCTAAAAAAAATTGTAAAAAAATTATAAAAACATAAAATTGTAAAAAAATTATATAAAAATAAAAAAACTACTGACACAGTCCACTGCCCTACTGGCACCAATCTCTGCCCTACTGACACGTCCACTGCTCTACTGACACATCCATGTTTTAATACATTTTAAATTATTTTTTACATTTATTTATAAGAGTGTGTGTGTATATATACAGCAAATCTTATCACATTGGATGCAGTGGTATGCTGTGAAAAGCTGGTCATACATGGAACAAAATTTGCTGGTGAACCAATCAAATTTGAGCCACATATAGACCTGTTCGTATCCTCCCACCCAACATCCTTTGACCTTAAAGTTCAAGGAGCCAGGCAGAAAATTTTCAGCTGAACAGCCTCTGCACCCAATCAGATACAGCCATTGTTTGGGCATTCTGACAGTTGCAGGTGCATTCTGTCATTTAGTGGCCAACAGGAGAGGTTGGTCCATCCATGCTGTTTACAGTGGATAGTACTTGCCTTCACCTGCAGCCAATAGAAAACACCAATGTATGTGGGAATGGAGACATAAAGGGAATATTTGCAGGTGTAGTCTCCAAGATAAAGGAAAGATAAAGAAAAGTTGGCAACAAACATAGCCCATCAGACACATCTATAAATAAAATGTCAATATGGGTGGAGTGACCCTTCAAAAGTAGGTGCCAGAAGTCCCTCTTTTAGAGTTTAACCAGTTTCTGACCACTGTCTGTAGAATAACTTTCTCAGCCTACAGTGCCTTGGGTGTTACGTGAGGATTGATGTACTGTATGTTCCATTATGGGACTAGGAGCACATTCCTGAAATGAAGCTGTCCAGGGGCGGTTGGGGGGGGGGGGGGGCAACGGGGCAATTGCCCCCTCCGAGAATGTGGGTGAGTGAGTGGGAGGGCAGGTGTCACTGCGGGTGAGAGAGCCAGTGGCTCCGCGGCTGAGGGCAAGAGCGGCTATGGTGGGGAGAGACAGCGGGCGGCACTGTTGGTGAGCAGCTGTGCGGCTCGGTGACAGTGTGAGAGCAGCTGCTGGCCAATCAGGGAGCCGGCGGATGGAGGAGCAGAGAGATAACATCATCTCTCACCGCCCAGCGCCTGCCCTGAATCCCTGCAGTTACGCCCTCAGTGTGCAGGCAGCCGCGGCAGCAGAGAGATTACATCAATTATAGCAGGCAAGTAACAATCCGCAACGTGTGGCATGGGACGTGGCAAGTGACAATCCACAACGTGTGGCATGGGACGTGGCAAGTGACAATCAGCAATGTGTGGCATGGGACGTGGCAAGTGACAATCCGCAACGTGTGGCATGGGACGTGGCAAGTGACAATCTGCAACGTGTGGCATGGGACATGGCAAGTGACAATCTGCAACGTGTGGCATGGGACGTGGCAAGTGACAATCTGAAACGTGTGGCATGGGACGTGGCAAGTGACAATCTACAAAATGTGGCATGGGACGTTGCAAGTGACAATCTACAACGTGTGGCATGGGATATGGCAAGTGACAATCTACAACGTGTGGCATGGGACGTGGCAAGGAACAATCTGCAACGTGTGGCATGGGAGGTGGCAAGTGACAATCTGTAACATGTGGCATGGGAGGTAGCAAGTGACAATCTGCAACGTGTGGCATGGGACGTGGCAAGTGACAATCTGCATCTGGTGACAGGCGACGTGGCAAGTGGCAATCCGCAACGTCTGGTATGGGACGTGGCAAGTGACGTGGCAAGTGCCAATCTGCAACATGTGGCAAGTGACATGGCAAGTGACAATCTGAATCTAGTGACAGGCGACGTGGCAAGTGACAATCCGCAATGTGTGGCAGGTGACAGTGGCAAGTGACACGCTCAGGGCTCCCACTGATTCTGCATTATGGTGAGTTGAACTATTTCATTTTTTATAACAATGTAATAATAGTAATAATGTGCTTCAATCATCCTGACACCATAACAACCATGGTGCCGTGATGATTGAAGCGCTAACACCAGCCATTTCCCCGTTAAATTTACCCAAGAAAAAAAGTATTTTCTGGCAGTGCCCCTCCCGAGACTAGGCTCTGGATCCGCCCCTGGCTGTCACTGAAAGTTTTAACTTCTGATTGGAAACCAGTCAGCAGGGTTCCAAATTGTGTAATCACCATGGCAGAAAATCTTGGTAATCACAAGGTCTATTTGTTACAGGGTGTGTAAAAAATGCATTCATTTAACATTTTAAAAATTATTAATAAAAAAGTGATATGCAAAATGTGTTTTTTTTTTTTTTTTTTTTTTACATTTTCTCAGTTTGTAATCTTAAAATAGAAAGCACGAGCAAGACATTTAGGTATTTCTTAAAGCCAATGAAAAGCCTTAAAGGTATTTGGCGTGGACATAAAAGACCAATCTTCTGCTCTCAAGTGCACTGGCAAAAGTCAATCCACAATCTTCAATTAAACCAGTATTTTCACCGGCTTTGCTGCCCTCTACGGGCCGGGAAAACCCAGAGGAAGTACTGCAAAAACAAGGAACAGCGGGGGCACCAACCCAACGCATTATCTTTGTGATAGCTTTATTTGTATTAACAAACAGGTGTATACTCACAAAGGGCTATAAGGCACATCAAAATCCATAAGGTAATAGGAGCGACCTAGAGAAGTCCCAAGTGCAGGTGCTCTGAGTAAAAGGTGATGCCCCTCGAAATGCATCAGCCTTTGGAAGGTCTTCTCATGCTTGGGATTTGTCTAGGTGACCAGGTTACTCCTAGTACATTATGGACTTTGATGTGCCTTATAACTGATGTTGTTTGTGACTACATACCTGTTTAATACAAATAAAGCTATCACAAGGTAATGCGCTAGGTTGGGGCACCCTCTGTTCCTTGTTTTTGCAGTATTTGGTGTGGACATCCAGATATCAGTGACCTCTGATCATCAGAGGTTAAAATTCCAACCGCTTGGAGTTCCCATCTACAGTACCGATCATTGAAGCTGGGTGGCTCTACTGTTAGATCAGATCATACGATCTCCAATGGCTGTTGTAGGTACCGAACGCGGACTGAAATTTCATGTAACAATATGACTTTACAGGCTCTAGAAGGTTAAATCTGATATTGCACCCAAAATGTGTGTCTATATGTAGATAACAAATATTGTGACTCCTATTTTTTATGACCGAATGTTGGGCTTTTGAGTTCTCCTTTAAGAAAACCAATATCTTTTTTAGGATTTCAAATTTCTTAAGCTTCTTTCTCCTCTGTAAGCTTGAATGACTTAGAAAAACAAATACTTCAAGACTAGAGGGGTGTTATGGCAGCATGTCAGCGGTTTATCATATAAATCCTGGGTTTGTCTTAACAGTAGAGCACTTGTGAGCCAGATTTATCTCCATGACTTTGATGTTATGGTGGCACTTAGATCTGTTTCCTATTTACATGTAAATGAAAGTAAGGGTCGATCAAGTGTTGGCTCTCTGCAGATATATGTCCTGCATGATATTGCCTTTTCCTACTATAGCAGTGCATGTTTTGCAGCTCTTTTCACAGAATCAAAGATAAAGTATTAACTTTTAAATTTAAAGTGAACACCTGAGGTGCCCGTGCAAGGCCGAAAAACAGGCTCACTTTTATTCAGGTATCTGCAGCCAATTTCTGTATTATCAAAAATATAATTCACTTTATTATAACAGTGGCAAAATATATATCTTAGAAAGAACATACTGTAAATATTCAAATAGCCTACAAATACGCAATTAAAACTATTTAAAATCTACCAGAAACAAACCCCATCCATTAGTCTGCTAAAAGGTGTTATGCTAATTCTTGCAGTTTGTCCAAATAATGCAGTAGAGTCAAGGAAATGACCAAGTAGTATATTAATATGTCTTTACTCAACAATAATGCTGCATATACAAACTATAGTTACAAGAATGCAGTAAAAAGACATACAGAATGGCATAAATATGGCACTCAAAGTGACTTTGCTTCTGTTACTAAGGATGAGCCGAACACCCCCCGGTTCGGTTCACACCAGAACATGCGAACAGGCAAAAAATTCGGAAAAACACCGTTAAAGTCTAACATGAACGTGAAAAATCAAAAGTGCTAATTTTAAAGGCTTATATGCAAGTTATTGTCATAAAAAGTGTTTGGGGACCCAGGTCCTGCCCCAGGGGACATGTATCAATGCAAAAAAAAGTTTTAAAGACGGCTGTTTTTTCGGGAGCAGTGATTTTAATAATGCTTAAAGTGAAACAATAAAGATGAAACATTCCTTTAAATATTGTGCCTGGGGGGTGTCTATAGTATGCCTGTAAAGTGGCACAGTTTTCCCGTGTTTAGAACAGTACCATAGCAAAATGACATTTCTAAAGGAAAAAAGTAATTTAAAACTGATTGTGGTTGTAATGAATTGTTGGGTCCCGGCAATATACATAAAACTCATTGAAAAAAACAGCATGTTTTCCCCCCCAGTCCATTACCAGGCCCTTTGGGGACAAGGCCCCCTAACCAACAATTTTTTTAAAAATTGCGTGGGCGGTCCCCCCAAAATCCATACCAGGACCTTCAGGTCTGGTATGGAAATTAAGGGGAACCCTGCGCCAAAATTTTAGAAAAAAATGGCGTAGGGGTCCCCCCCCAAAATCCATACCAGACCCTTATCCGAGCATGCAACCTAGCAGGCCGCAGGAAAAGAGTGGGGGATGAGAGAGCGCCCCCCTCCTGAACCGCACCAGGCCACATGCCCTCAAAATGGGGAGGGTGCTTTGGAGTAGCCCCCCAAAGCACCTTGTCCCCATGTTGATGGGGACAAGGGCCTCATCCCCACAACCCTTGCTTGTGGTTGTGGGGGTCTGCGGGCGGGGGGCTTATCGGAATCTGGAAGCACCCTTTAACAAGGGGACCCCCAGATCCCGGCCTCCCCCCTATGTGAATTGGTAATGGGTACATTGTACCCCTACCATTTCACAAAAAAAGTTTTAAAAATTGTAAAAAAGACAGGAGACACTTAGGGACAAGTCCTTTATTAAAAGATAAAAAAAATTAAAATGTCCCACGATGTAGATCCATCTCACGTTGCCCGACGAGCCGAAAAAAGAAAAAAAAAAGCCGCAACACCTCTGCCTCCATGGGAGGCTCCCGCCGAGTGACGTTTCTTCTCGATGACAGCTGTTACATAGCTGAGGGCGGGGCCACTCAGTGA
Organism: Aquarana catesbeiana; assembly: GCF_042186555.1. Taxonomy (NCBI): domain Eukaryota; kingdom Metazoa; phylum Chordata; class Amphibia; order Anura; family Ranidae; genus Aquarana; species Aquarana catesbeiana. Next base: position 39,901,979 of record NC_133333.1, read on the forward strand.
CGTAAACAGGTGACCCCGCCCCCTCTGACGCCACGTATAGCCAAATTAAGTTCCTATATCCGTTTCTATGAGGCACGCATTCAAGCTCTGGATGGGAGACATGTCAAAAAGTCAGGCTACTGTTGATTCCTTTTGAGAGACTATGCTTAAAGCATAACTAAAGGCAAACTTTTTTTTTTTTAGTTTTGGATACAGTGGAGAGGGATTAGAACACTTGTTAGTTTTTATTGCTGTCTATGTCCCCATTATGGAGATTCACCCTCTCTATTTGTCCTGTTTACCATTATCATTGAAAATGATAGCAAAAGAAAATCCCAGATTTTTGTTTGTCCCCAGAAAAGTAATAGAGGGAAAATCTTCCAATGGGGACACTAGTTCTGGTGACCTGATAATTCCCAAGGAATTACCTTAGTTTGCAGGGATTTCCTCTCATTTCCTGTTTGGATATGGGACAGGAAGTGAATGGAAACCTCCACAACGGGACACAGAAACTGACAGGTTATAACCCTCCCTTACTCTATCCAAACTAAAAAAAAAGTTGTGCCAATAGCTCTACTTCAAACTTGGGTCCACTGTTTGACAAGAGCTCCTTTAACACAATGGAACCAGGTGTTACATTGCCCACATACACCACAACAGTATCTGTTTCCCCATTGTATTTGAGGACAGTAAAACTAGTCCTGGTCAAACACTTACTGGTTTAAAAATGGCATGTGTTTGAGAGATGTTCCCACAAGAAAACCAAACAGAAACGTTATAGCTGAAAATTACAAATCATTTATTTATATATATATATATATATATATATATATATATATATATATATATATATATATATATATATATATATCGAAAAGTATTAGGACATCTGCCTTTACACGCACATGAACTTTAATGGCATCCCAGTCTTAGTCCATAGGGTGCGATATTGAGTTGGCCCACCCTTTGGAGCTATAACAGCTTCAACTCTTCAGAGTAGGCTGTCTACAAGGTTTAGGAGTGTGTCTATGGGAATGTTTGACCATTCTTCCAGAAGCACATTTGTGAGGTCAGGCACTGATGTTGGACGAGAAGACCTGGCTCACAGTCTCCACTCTAATTCATCCCAAAGGTATTTTTTTGAGTTGAGGTCAGGGCTCTGTACAGACCAGTCCAGTTCCTCCACCCCAAACTCGCTCATGCATGTCTTAATGGACCTTGCTTTGTGCACTGCTGCGCAGTCATGTTGGAACAGGAAGGGGCCATCCCCAAACTGTTCCCACAATGTTTGGAGCATGAAATTATCCAAAATGTCTTGGTATGCTGACGCCTTAAGAGTTCCCTTCACTGGAACTAAGGGACCAAGCCCAACCCCTAAAAAACAACCCCACACCATAATCCCCCCTCCACCAAATGATTTGGACCAGTGCACAAAAAGCAAGGTCCATAAAGACATGGGTGAGCGAGTTTGGGGTGGATTAACTTGATTGGCCTGCACAGAGTCCTGACCTCAACCCGATAGAACACCTTTGGGATGAATTAGAGTGGGGACTGCAAGCCAGGCCTTCCTTGTCCACATCAGTGCCTGACCTCACAAATGAGCTTCTGGAAGAATGATCAAACATTCCCATAGACACACTCCTAAACCTTGTGGAAAGCCTTCCCAGAAGAGTTGAAGCTGTTATAGCTGCAAAGGGTGGGCCAACTCAATATTGAACCCTACGGACTAAGACTGGGATGCCATTAAAGCTCACGTGTGTGTAAAGGCAGGGGTCCCAATACTTTTGGTAATGTAGTGTGTGTGTGTGTGTGTGTGTGTGTGTGTGTGTGTGTGTATATATATATATATATATATCTGTCAGAAACCATGAAATCAGACCAAGACAGAAGTACAGTTAAATCACACTTGTTTAATAATAAAAGTAAATAGAACAAATGTAGTCAAAACATAGCCAGGGTTCAGGAACCCGGAATGGATAGTCAGACAAGCCAAACGTCAGGGAGTCAGAGATGAGCGTAGTAAAACAGCAAGCAGGATCTGGAGCCAGAAGGGATGTCAGCCAAGCAAGTCTTTTAACAGGAATGCAGGAGAGCGTCTCTGTGATGTTGACTAAGGTGAAGGCAGAGATCCTCTAGGCTGAATGGCTTAAGTAGGCAGGACTGACGAGTAGGATATCATCAACAGCTGAGTAACTGTGGAGAGCTAGGAGCTGGCAATTAGCCGACAGCTGAGTAGCCAGCTCAGAGAAGGAAGGGCTGAGCCCAGCCCTGACAATATTTATATATAAAACATTAATACAAAAAAGGAAATGGATGAGCTTCTAGGAAACTCAATGTGAGTCCTGAATTGACATGACCCAGGTCACTAAGCATTATGAGTTTTCATGATTGTACCATATACAAGACTAAAGGGAAAAGTGCTATATGCATTGCAAGAAGATCAAAATACTATGCGAATGATATGTATAAGTCCTAAGTGAGAATTTTATAACCTGTGTGTGTGTGTGTGAAGCATAGCGCCTCCCCAGGTAGCAACACAGATAACATCCAATGCAGTTTGACTGTATTGGATGGAGCTAAACTCAACGCGTATAGCAGTGCTGGTTGCTTCATCAGGAATGACTTCAAAGCCCATTAGCACATGCTGTACAACGTCATTTTGTAATGGATAAACAGGCAAGTTCATCTGCGTTGCATCAAGCGAACTTCAAATAATCAAAGGGTAGTAAAGGAGGAAACAGCCATCAAAGTGCATTGTTTTTTGCATTTTGCGTGACTTTACATTTACAGTTCAGCAAATACTGCAGATGTTTTACTCTGTGAGGCAGAAAATGGAAAACCCGCACATGTGGCTCCCCACTGCTAATTCCCAATTAAAGAATCTTATCAGTTGACTGAACAATGCTCCCGAACAGCTGTGAGGTCACCACCGCTCAGAGAGCCATTCATCTTTCTGTAGTGTGATGCGTCCCAGCCTTGGAAATCCATTGAGAGGCAATCGCTTTTAGATGCATAGTAAAATATTGATCCCTTAGAACTACTCTATGATAAAACCTTTGAAACTTGCAGAAGGAAGGCACATGGACTGGACAGTGGAAAATGTTTTTAAAGCCAAACCATTTTTTTAACCATTTGTCTACCAAGGTACGTTTAGAAACAGCATGGTAGACAAGTGGTTAAACCAAGCTCAAAATTGCCGGCTTTACCAGCTGGCGAAAGACTTTCCAATAAAAGTGGTCTGGGCGTTTTAGAGCTGTCCAATTACTGCAGTTGCATGACACAGCGGGAGACACCCGCTGTTTGTAATCAAAGGTACAGGTGGGCACAGTGAGGCTGCAGATGGGCACAGTGAGGCTGCAAATGGGCACAGTGAGGCTGCAAATGGGCACAGTGAGGCTGCAGATGGGCACAGTGAGGCTGCAAATGGGAAAAATGAGGCTGCAGATGGGCACTGATGATACAGGTGGGCACCGTGAGGCTGCAGATAGGCATTGTTTATCAGTAGCTGCTGCAGGTGCCTCGGCTTATATTCGGGTCGGCTTATACTCGAGTATGTACGGTAGTTGTGTGGCATGAAAATTTGCAACTACCCTCATTATATTCTCCTGGTTCTCTGCTTTCAGAAAATATACAGTGCTGTCGAAAAGATTTAGGCGGGTGTGCAAAAAAACTGTTAACTAAAAATGCATTCAGAAATAGAAGTGTTAATCGTAAATATTTTATCATTTAACAAATCGGAAAGTAAATAAACAGACGAGAAATCCAAAACAAATCAATATTTGGAGTGACTACCCTTTGTATTCAAACCAGCATTAATTCTTCTAGGTAGACTTGCACACAGTTTTTGAAGGAACTCTGCAGGTAGATTGTTCCAAACATCTTGGAGAACTAACCACAGATCTTCTGTGAGTGTCAGCTGTCTCAAATCTTTCTGGCTCTTCATATAATCCCAGACAGACTCAATGATGGTGAGATCAGGGTTCTGTGGGGGCCAAACAATCCCTTCCAGGACTCCTTGTTCTTCTTTACGCTGAAGATAGTTCTTAAAGGGGAAGTAAACCCATTGATTTGCCAGCTTCAAAAAACTGTTACTGTACATTCCCGACACGTCAACCATCCAATGGCTGGTGTCATAACTGATCACTTGTGCAGCACCATGGCAGTTGAAGATTAAACAGAGGCCAAGATGGCAGCTTCCTTGGCTGAAAACAATAGGAGGGTTTGCTTCCACATTAAAGTGGAGCTCCACCCAAAAGGGTACCTTTTGGGGGAACAGGTACCTGGTTTTGACAAGTACCCACTCCCACTTCCGGGTGAACTCGCTGCAGCAAGATCACCTGGAAGTTTGGCCCCACTCCTCCTTCCCCCACCACCGGGCCATTCACAAAGTGCAGTAGGGAACCGGCTGTAAAGCCGCAAGGCTTCACTGCCAGTTTCCCTTACAGGCAATGACGCTGGCAGTACCCAAGAGCCGATGGAAACATAGGCTAGGGTGCCGACATCGCTGGATTCCTGGACAGGTAAGTGTCAATGGCGGCTGGTGCTCAAAGTTTTTTGGGGGGCGCAAACAAACTGAAAAATTCTGAAAAAAACCCCATCAATTGCAGCTTCACTATGCCCATCAAATGCTGCCACTGTGCCATCAAACGCAGCCACTGTGCCATCAAACGCAGCCACTGTGCCCATCAAACGCTTCCACTGTGCCCATCAAACGCAGCCACTGTGCCCATCAAACGCTGCCACTGTGACCATCAAATGCTGCTACTGTGACCATAAAATGCTGCCACTGTGCCCATCAAACACTGCCTCTGTGCCATCAAATGTTCCCACTGTGACCATCAAATGCTGCCACTGTGCCCATCGAATGCTGCCACTGTGCCCATCGAATGCTACCACTGTGACCCCCTGCAACTCTCCTCATTATATTGGCGGTGGCGAGCGGTGTTCTCCATGCTCCTCCATGTCCTCCATGTCTTCTCCTGTCCTCTCCTCCCATCCTCACATATAGGCGTTTGGGCGCCTGATAGGTGTCCAATCACAGCGCCTGCCATTTCAGCCAATCATGTGACGGGTAACAGACCCAAGCACCTGATTGGCAGAGAGGCAGTTCAGTGTTAGGAAAGCGAATATTTATTCGCTTTTCTAACACACCTGGGTGAACTGAAGGTCACCTTTTTTTATGCCTATTAGAGCCTATGGCCTATGGCTCTAATCAGGTGCTTCAAAAACAACCCCTGCCGCTGTAATTTAGGCGCCCGAAAAGGGGCCAGGCGCCTGAATAGGGGGTGGCAGCGGCGGCCATGGATAAATTCATGCAATGCATGAATCTATCCATTGGTCATAGAGGGGGTGGTAAGTGTCCTAGTATTAAAAGTCAGCAGCTACAGTATTTGTAGCTGCTGACTTTTAATTTTTTTGTGGGGGTGCTGGACCTGCTCTTTAATGACATTGGATGTATGTTTGGGGTCATTGTTCTGCTGCAGAATACATTTGGAGCTAATCGCATAGGGATGGATAAGTATCTGCCTGTATTTCTCAGCATTGAGGACACCATTGATCCTGACCAAATCTCCAACTCCATTTGCAGAAATGCAACCCCAAACTTGTAAGGAACCTCCACCATGCTTCACAGTTGCCTGCATACACTCATTATTGTACCGCTCTCTAACCCTTCGTAAACCAACTGCCTTCTGCTACATCCAAATATTTCTATTTATTTTGACTCATCAGTCCAGAGCACCTGCTGCCATTTTTCTGCATCCCAGTTCCTATGTTTTTGTGCATAGCTGATTTGCTTCGTCTTGTTTCCACATCCTTTGCATGAAAACATAGGAACTGGGATGCAGAAAAATGGCAGCAGGTGCTCCAGACTGATGATTCAAAATTTGTCCCAGAGGTCGAAAACATTCCAAATATTGGAGAGGAGAGTAAAAGTAGCGCATGCACTTCTTTTGGTGAGCTGAGACGCAATTTCAGCCCATTTAAATGAATAGGCTGAAATCACACTGCACACAGATCGCATGTGAATCACACAGGAACACGCTGGGTGTTCCTGTACGATTCATGGTGTGAACCAGCCCTAAAGGCAAATAGAGTGCACTTTGCAAGTGCAGTTGCACTAATTTCCCCCAGAGCTTAGTACATGCAATAAAGCTCTGCTGATTTGCATCATCCAATCGTGTGCAACAGTGGCGGCTGGTGGTTTATTTTTATTTTTTTTTGGGGGGGGGCGTAAACAACCACTCCTCCGGGTGGCTGGCGGCACTTAACCACAACACCCCACCCCCCACCCACTGGCCGTCTGCCCATCTAAGTGGCGGGCGGCGGGCTGCGGGAAGTAGCTCCTCTGCTCCTCAGCTTCTGCTCTGTCTTCTCCTCCATCACGGCGGCTTCCATGCGTCTCCTCCGTGCGCCCAAAAGGATCGCCTGTCCTTGTAGCCAATCGGGTGACGAGTTTCAGACGCACTTCCTGTTTGGCTGGGAGAAGAATCTGTGGGTTTTTTTTTTTTTTTTTTTCTTTTTAAATTGCCTCTAAACGCTCCTACCTCTAAATGCCTATGTGTGGAAGGACACATAGACTAACATGGAGGGGCGTTTAGAGGCAGAAAATAAAAAAAACAAATAAAAGGGGCGTTTTGACGCCCAATGTGCATGAGGCCTAAAAGCCTTCAGCCACCTCCAGGTGAACACTGCCACCTTTTGGCGGCATTGGTCATTTGCCGCTCCATCTATTTAGTTAACTAATACAGTTGCATTACTAAACTAAACATTTTTTCTACAAAATTAATAAAAAGAAAAACAATGGGAAAACTTTTTTATTTTTTTATATTTTTGCACATTTGTTTCCCTTATATATCCTTGAAAAAACTGAAATGTATTTAGATGTGCAGACCAGTCATAAAGTTATTGTCAAGTTAAGTGACACATGCTGCTAAATTTTCGATCCATGTATGGGCACTGTGGTTGTACCGAAGTCGATCGACCAATCAAATTTTGTACAACTCCCTATTGGATTTTCCCTACTCGATCTATACTGCAGGATATAGACTGCAGCTCTGATATGTGTATTCTGACGTCTTTGTGATGTAGGAGCGCTGACCCTTATGCGGATGTGTTTTTTGACGGGATAGGTGGTTTGTGGTGGCCCTAGAGGCTGCTCACCAGCAACTGTGGGGTCTCGCTGGACCCACAGAGGGGTTTGTTGGAAGTTTTTAAAGGATGGGAGTGCCGCACTAGCTTGTACAGATTTTTATTTTGGAAAAGCCAACGCGTTTCGGTTGCTCAGCACTCCCCCTTCATCAGGGCTAAAACAGGATGATGCAAGCGATTGGTTTGGAAAGGCCTGTAGGAAAATCTCCCTACTGTCAGAATACTATAATTCCGTGGAAACCCCCATCCATCTGGAGTGTGTGGATGGGGGAATCAGGTCAGTTTTTCTCATTCTGCTGCATTACTTACAAGATCAACAGAGTTTTTGCACTTATAAAACAGACATAGTTACATAGTAAGGTTGAATAAAGACACCAGTCCATCCAGTTCAACCTGAGTGAGTGTGGGTGCCTACAATTGTCCCTCTCCCTGTACATTGTGTCTCAAAATACATAGACATAATAAAATACTTTGAATACAAGAGACAAAAAAGGTCCTATGCTCCACACATCACTGCTAGGCCCTGTAGATATGTAAAATGACAGTCTCAGCCTGGGCTCCAGCCAAGCCACGCCCCCAACATGTTTCACTCCGCCCCCAGAGCTTAATCATTGATCCCCATGATTAAGCCCTGGGGGTGGAGTGAAACGTGTTGGGGTGTGGCTTGGCTGGAGCCCAGGCTGAGACTGTCATTTTACATATCTACAGGAGAGGACTCAGCTGGAGCCTTGACCAGCACCCCCTATTTGTTGTCTGGTCAAAATTCTTGGAATGGTATAATTAACAGACCAACATGGTACAAATAAGAGAAGTTCATGGTTAGGATTTACATACACTTTGAAAACAAAATAATCTAAAAATGTATTTTTATTTCTTCATTCTTGGACCAGATATACTGCGAGGAAGACAGCTTCTCCACACTACATACAAGATGTTCATGGCAGCGGCTGGAGTGGAGGGTGAGTTGTGCTTATTTCCCGAGGTCAGGATCGTAGACCTCTCCCTTTTCATGGAGTGACAAGTCTGATTTTCTCTTTTTGGACCTCTTCTTATCTCTACCTTCTGAATTGGATTTCTCCATCCACAAACTTGCAGAGGCCGCCTCTGCTGAAGCTGTTTTTGATGGGCTATTTTGCAGCTTTTCATGTTAGGGGTTGACATGTGACTGCTCTGTACTCTCTGTAAAACCTTTTCACATTTAATTTATTCAGCAGTACAGATCCTACCCTTGCCTTTTATCTCTTTGGTTTTTTTCAATTGTTGTGGTCCTGACAAGCATTCTCCTCCTTACACTGCTTACCCCAGTACAACCCCTTGAAGCCAATGATGTACAGGTACGTGATTTGACGGCAAGTGGTTAATAAGGCCACTATTAGGAGCGTTTGACATTTCTTTTCTGCCTCTAAATGCCCCTCAATGTTAGCCTGTGGGGGTTGTTTACGAAAGGCAAATCCACTTTGCACTGCAAGTGCTCTTGGAAGTGCAGTCGCTCTAAATCTAATGCCGTGTACACACGACCGGACGTTCCGGCAGAAAAGGAAAGACGGAACCATTCCATCGGACATTCCAAACGTGTGTGGGCTTCATCAGACCTTTTATTTTCGAAAATTCTGACGAACCTAGAAATAGAACAAGTTTCAAATCTTTCCGAAGGACTCAGTTCCTATCGGGAAAACCGCTCGTCTGTATGCTAGTCCGACGGACCAAGAACGGCGCAAGGGCAGCTATTGGCTACTGACTATTGAACTACCTTTTTCTAGTCCCCTCGTACGTCATCACGTTCTAAACGAACGGACTTTGGTGTGATCGTGTGTAGGCAGGTCCGTTTCAGCAGAAGTCCGTCGGAACTCCGTCGGAAAGACTGTCAGACTTCAGTCCGACGGAAAGACCGGTCGTGTGTACATGGCATAAGGGGTAGATCTGAAATGAGTGGAAGCTCTGCTGATTTTATCAGCCAATCATGTGCAAGCTAAAATGCTGTTTTTTATTTTCCTTGCATGTCCCCCTCAGATTTACAGCGACTGCACTTCCAAGTGCACTTGCAGTGCAAAGTGGATTTGCCTTTCGTAAATAACCCCCATAAGTGGTTATTTAGGGGGTTATTTACGAAAGACAAATCCACTTTGCACTACAAGTGCAAACTACAAGTGCAAAGTGCACTTGAAATTGCACTGAAAGTGCACTTGGAAGTGCAGTCGCTGTAAATCTAAGGGGTAGATCTGAAATGAGGGGAAGCTCTGCTGATTTTATCATCCAATCATGTGCAAGCTAAAATGCTGTTTTTTACTTTCCTTGCATGTCCCCCTCGGATCTACAGCGACTGCACTTCCAAGTGCACTTTCAGTGCAATTTCAAGTGTAAAGTGGATTTTCCTTTAGTAAATAACCCCCTATGTCTCCATGCACAAATAGGCATTTACAGGAATCTAGAGGCAGAAAAAACCCCACTGCCAACATGTCCAGGAGCAGCAGCATTTTACCAGAAATAAACGCTTGTCATGTCTAAATACATGTAAACACTTGATCGTTAATTCATTTCAATGGCCGGAATAAATTATTATTTTGGCTACTGAAATTAATTACAAACCTAAGGACTTGACGCGCCTCAATGCGCCTAAATGTATTTACAAAAATGTGGCTTTAGGCACTATTTTGACTCTGCTTTTCTCCTGCCAGGAGAAAGGCGTTTAGGAGAGCCGGGCAAACGCTCAATGTGCATGAGGTCTTATAAACAATGCATCCATGCAATGCATACTAGCACATTATGACATCGCTTGCAGGATTTTTTTTTAAGCACCAGCGGTTTACAACCGATTTAATGGAAAGTGATTAAGCACGATCACCACTGTCCAGTTAGGCAGATGATCCGGGCTGAAGCAGGATGTTGTATAATGTGTTTGTAAATCACAAGACTGGCAGAGCAGAATTATAACTATACACCCGCACACACACACACTTATTATGGTCGTACTTAGTATATAACATCCTCTGTCTCTTCCTAGTCCTCAGCTTGGTGTTCTTCTGTATATACTGGGGTCAATACGCACAGGACGGAGTGGGCAGTCCCAGCATCAAAGTGCTAGGTCAGTTCAAGAGTATGGATGTATGTGTGTCTGCAGTTTTGTATTTCATATTTATACCTCATTTTATTTCCCTTCTAGCCAAGCTGCTTTTCTCTGCCAGTTTCCTTATCTTCCTGCTCATGCTGATTCTCCTTGGAAAAGGATTTACAGTGACAAGGTATACAGACCACCTGCCAGCAAGATGTGTCACAACGCAGTTTATCACCGCCTACACCGGCATCATTTCCATTGCCCCCCAGCACAGGCCCAAATTGAAAAATTAATTTTTAAAGAGTTACTCTATCTTTGTTTGGAAAAAAAAAAACTCTTCTGAGTGATCTGTGTACATTGCAGGGATTTTAACAAACTTTGTTGCAGATTTCTACCTTTCGTTATTAAGAAGAAATAGCTGTCTGTCTGTGTCCATGTGCGAAGTGAATGAAAATGAGAGTGGTTTTATAATTATCAATCAGCTGCTAATGAGGAAAGTGGCAGGGTCTGCATTCCTTTAGACGTGATTTCCTATTGGGAGTATCCTAACAAAAATTACATTTTTGTTGCAGGGGATGCCCAAAATCGGATTTGTATCTTAGTGCAGACTTCTGGGAAAATCAGTGAGCCAATCACACATGCAGGAAATTACATTTCTAGGGGCATTCTGTACACAATTTGTGAAGAGGATGCCTGCAGGTTGCCATATTACATTGCATTTTACAGAAAATTTCAGTGCTGCAAATTGAGAAGGAAAAGCAATTTTTATTAACATTCAATTACAATTTGCTGCTATTGCTGACTTGTTTTTAAAGGTAATATCATTGGGGCCATTATCATCATTATTATTATACAGGATTTAAGGAGCGCCAAGAGTTTACACAATGCTTTTCAATATAAAAGGACAATACAGTTACAACACAATAAAATACAAGAGGGTTAAGAGGGCCTTGTTTATAAGAGCTTACAATCTAAGAGAGTATCATCCAGATCCAGTGGCAGCTGGTGATAAAAAATTTTGGGTGGTGCAAACAAAACCCCTCCAGGTCCTTACCTGCAAACGGGCCTCAATCCTGGGCTGTCACGGCTCCCCTGATACCCGGCGGCTTCCGTGTTCCGTCTTCAGCCTCCTGATTGGCTGGGGTGCGAAACCGAAAGTGACACGATGGCGGATTTTCAGGGCGCAGAGCGCAAATGTAAAACAAGCCAATCAGAGTCTCAGGCTCCAATCACGTACTTGTTAAACATCGATGGACTTAAAGTGGTTGCAAATTCTGTTACACCACTTATATCTACAGGTAAGCCTATAATAAGGCTTACCTATAGGTACCGTGAATATTCAGTATATGGGCTGATGCCCACGTCATCAGCGCATATGCACTGAAGAAATGGCTGCTGGTACTGTTTCCAGCGGCTTCCACAAGTGACGTCATCGCGGCTCTGGCCAATCACATGGCCGGAGCCGAGAACCTGGAAGTAACTCCAGTGGAAGATGTCGGAGGGCCGACTCCAATTCAGGGCATCGTTCTGAGGTAAGTATTTCATAATGAGCTAGTATGTGATGTATACTAGCTCATTATGCCTTTGTCTTTAAGGGTTTTTTTTTTTTTTCCGGAGGTTTACAACCTCTTTAACCGCTTCCCGACCAACCGCCGCAGATATACTGCGGCAGGTTGGCTCCCCTGCGCGAGCCGTCGTAGCTATACGTCGGCTCGCGGGGTCGGGATAGCAGGCGCGCGCCCGCTGCTCTGTGGGGGTGCCGATGCTTGTGGCTGACGGTCACGATGACCGACGGTCGCGATGACCGCCGGTCACGAGCGGTCGCAACCAGGAGACACAGAACAGGGTCGAGTGTGTGTAAACACATACTTCCCTGTTCTGTTAGGAGTGACAGATCATGTGTTCCTATTAGCTAGGAACCACGATCTGTCACTTCCTCTAGTCAGTCCCCCCCCCCCTTCAGTTAGAATCACCTCCCAGGGAACACAGTTAACCCCTTCACTGCCCCCTAGTGTTAACCCCTTCACTGCCAGTGACAATTTCACACGGACGGCTGTTCTGCTGCAGTTAAAAGCATATATTATGTTCTGTAAAATTCAAGACTCCAGGCACTGCGATCAGCTGCATTTGTACAGTGAGATTACCTGCGTTTACGTGCGTTTACATGCGGCTGCATTTAGCTGCGTTTGGAAGATTCTTGTAGTTTCTGATGTGCTTCCTGTTGCTTTCCTTTCCTTGTTGCCGCTGGAGAAATAGTACACTGCGATTACCTGCAGTTATGTGCAAATAGCTGCAGATTCTATCCGCACCAAACCACATGTAACTAAATCGCAGCTAAATGCAGTGTGTGAATGGGGCCATAGGAAAGCATTGTGTGCTTGTAGCTGTGGTAGAAAACTAGAAAATCCGCAGCTAAAAGCACAATTCTATCCGTCCGTGTGAAAGGGGCCTAACAGTAATCAATGCATTTTTATAGCATTGATCGCTGTATTAATGCCAATGGTCCCAAAAATGTGTCAAAATTGTCCGATGTGTCCGCCATAATGTCGCAGTCACAATAAAAATCGCAGATCGCTGCCATTACTAGTAAAAAAAATTAAATAAATAATAATAATGCTATAAATCTATCCTCTATTTTGTAGACGCTATAACTTTTGCGCAAACCAATCAATATACGCTTATTGCGATTTTTTTTTTTTTTTTTACCAAAAATATGTAGAAGAATACATATCGGCCTAAACTGAGAAAAAATTGGCTTTTAAAAAAAAAAAAAATGGAGATATCTATTATAGCAAAAAGTACAAAATATTGTGTTTTTTTTCAAAATTGTCGCTTTTTTTTTGTTTATAGCGCAAAAAATAAAAACCGCAGAGGTGATCAAATACCACCAAAAGAAAGCTCTATTTGTGGGAAAAAAAGGACGTCAATTTTGTTTGGGTGCAACCTCGCACGACCGCGCAATTGTCAGTTAAAGCGACGCAGTGCCGAATCGCAAAAAGTGCTCTGGTCAGGAAGGGGTAAATTCTTCTGGGGCTGAAGTGGTTAATAGACTTCTATTAGTCTGGCGCCCTGCAGTGCACTGTACACACATAGAACAACTTATTTTTAAATAAATGATATGACTAACATTTTTTAACTTTAAGATGTTAAAAATGTTAGTCATATTATCATTTATTTAAAAATAAATCGTTCTATGAATCACTTTCCTATTGGTCAAAACTTTGGAGGGGGGGGGGGGGGGCGTCGCCCCTACGCCCCTTATGGACCGGCCGCAACTGTCCAGATCCTTTCTATTACTTTTTACTGAGTCGCCCAGAATATAAAAGCAAGTCAGGAGTTCTAACTTTACTGACTTCATACTTGTCTTGGAACAGCTGTACGTAGCAAAATCAAGGATGAGATGACACCCCTGACACATTTAATGAACAATAATTAGCGGCAATGCTGATACTTCCTTTTTTTGAGAGGCTCATTTTAGGAGGAACGCAACGTCTTGATGTTAAACACAAGTTATTCATGTCCATGCATCAGCAGCCTATCCGGTATTCTGCCACGTTACTTTCTTTTGCCTTGTCATTTCAGGGGTCGGATCAGCCACCTCGGTTCCATTAAGCTGTCAGTTTACATGACGCTGTACACGGTTACACACACGGTGCTGTTTATACATGAGGCTCAGGTAAGAATCTTTAAAGTCATACAGTCAAGTCCTAAATTTTATGTGCAAAATCAACAAAATGTGGAGCTTAAGCAAATATGAGTTCTAAAGTGACCCTGTCATCATAGAAGAAGAAGGCTTACCTGTAAAAAAACAAAACAAATCCCATCCACTGTGTACTTACCTTAAAGTTTAACTAAAGGCAAAACATTTTTTTTTTTAGTTTTGGATAGAGGGGAGAGGGATTAGAACATCGGTCAGTTTTTATTGTTGTCTGCGTCCCCCGTTAAAGCGGTAGTAAACTGCAGTTGAGGAAAAAAAAAATACCCTGCAAGGCAATGTCATAATATGCTAGCATGCATCACATACTAGCATATTATGGGAGACTTACCTCAAAGCCCTTCCAGGACCGCGCTGTCACCGCTGAGAGGGCTTCCATTTTCCGCGGTCTTCCTTCCAGATTTGCGGCCCCTGGCTACATGAGTGGCCGAGGGCGCGATGACGTCACTCCCACTGTATACCGGACCTTCAGAGTGCATGCGCCAGTGACGTCACCAGCTGCATGCACTCTTAATATCTCCTAAACAGTGCAAATTTAGGAGATATTCACAGTACCTAAAGGTAAGCCTTATTATTGGTACAAGTTGTAGAACAGTTTACTACCAAATTAGGGAGATTCACCCTCTATATTTTGTCCTATTTACCATTATTATTGAAAGTAAAAGAAAATTCCAAATTTTGGGTTGTCTCCAAAAAAGTAATTAAGGGTAAGGGGACTTAGGGAACTCAGTCAAGTAATTGCCAGACCATTGTTCCTAATTTTTACAGATAGTCTACTGACTGGAATGGTACCAGCTGATTGGAGAAAAGCCAATGTAGCACCAATATTTAAAAAGGGCCCAAAATACATCCCTGGGAATTACAGACCAGTTAGCCTAACATCAATAGTATGTAAACTCTTAGAGGGGATGGTAAGGGACTATATACAAGATTTTAGTAATGACAACTGTATCATTAGCAGTAATCAGCATGGATTCATGAAGAATCGTTCTTGCCAAACCAATCTATGAACCATCTATGAGAAAGTGAGTTGCCATCTAGATACAGGAAGGCCCCTAGCTGTGGTGTATCTGGATTTTGCAAAAGCATTTGACACAGTTCCCCATAAATGTTTACTGTACAAAATAAGGTCAGTTGGCATGGACCATAGGGTGGGTACATGGGTGGAAAACTGGCTAAAAGGGTGAGTTCAGAGGGTGGTGATAAATGGGGAATACTCTGAATGGTCAGGGGTGGGTAGTGGGGTCCCCCAGGGTTCTGTGCTGGGACCAATCCTATTTAATTTGTTTATAAACGACCTGGAGGATGGGGTAAACAGTTCAATCTCTGTATTTGTCGACGATACTAAGCTAAGCAGGGCAATAACTTCTCCGCAGGATGTGGAAACCTTGCAAAAAGATCTGAACAAATTAATGGGGTGGGCAACTACATGGCAAATGAGGTTTAATGTAAAAAGATTTAAAATAATGCATTTGGGTGGCAAAAATATGAATGCAATCTATACACTGGGGGGAGAACCTCTGGGGGAATCTAGGATGGAAAAGGACCTGGGGGTCCTAGTAGATGATAGGCTCAGCAATGGCATGCAATGCTAAGTTGCTGCTAACAAAGCAAACAGAATATTGGCATACATTTAAAAGGGGATCAACTCCAGAGATAAAACGATAATTCTCCCGCTCTACAAGACTCTGGTCCGGCCGCACCTGGAGTATGCTGTCCAGCTCTGGGCACCAGTCCTCAGGAAGGATGTACTGGAAATGGAGCGAGTACAAAGAAGGGCAACAAAGCTAATAAAGGGTCTGGAGGATATTAGTTATGAGGAAAGGTTGTGAGCACTGAACTTATTCTCTCTGGAGAAGAGATGCTTGAAAGGGGATATGTTTTCAATTTACAAATACCGTACTGGTGACCCCACAATAGGAAGGGAGTTTAACAAGACTCGTGGCCACTCATTAAAATTAGAAGAAAAGAGGTTTAACCTTAAACTACGTAGAGGGTTCTTTACTGTAAGAGCGTCAAGGATGTGGAATTCTCTTCTTCTCTTCTCTCGACCACAACATACAGGGATATACAATGTAATACTGACATATAATCACACATAGGTTGGACCTGATGGATTTGTGTCTTTTTTCAACCTCACCTACTATATAACTATATGTAATAGAGGGGAAATCTTCAAATGGGGACACTAGTACTGGTAACCTGGGGGTCCCCAAGGAATTCCCTTAATTTGCAGGGATTTCCTCCCACTTCCTGTTTGGATATCCAAAATGAAAAAAAAAGTTTTGCCTACAGTTCTACTTTAAAGGTGACCCATGTCTTAAAATGCAGCTTACTTGCTTACCCGACTGTTGCAGATGTTAAATCCCTTTGGATAGGTTGTATATTTGTTCACCCCTCTGCAGGTCATGATTGCTCCCAATGTTTTGTACATCCTGTAGTGACATGGGAGGAACCAGTGCATGTGGTCGGGGGAGCACACAACTGTGGAATACCTGAAATGTTCAGGGATCATTTGAAGCAGCAGTGTTTCCAGACATGGGCCATCAGAAACATAAGTTTAGATAGTAAATAGACGTGAAGAGGAAAGGGATTTTGACGGTGCAAGTAAACTGTGCATACGGAAAAGCTGTGTATCTTTTCTCTTTTAAAAAAACAGTTTATTGTTTACATTCAATTAAAATGGAACATATATATTGTATAAAGTAGCAAACATATTTCTTTTTACAACAATATAAAAACAGAGTGGTCAAATAGGGAAATGAAAAAGAAAAAGTGTACACTACAAATTCACAGATGGTAGTTACTGCATACTAGCCCGACATGTTTCGCATTGTCGCTTTTTCAAGGGATATGCAACTGTTTAGTGAGTCATCCAATACTTTTAGTAATTCTACAAAAATAAAAAAAAATAGAAAAAAGAAAAGTTTTTGTATACAAACATAAATAGTGTTCAGTGTTGATACAGCATTGAATACAATGAAAAAACATGTGTTGTCACTCTGAAATGTCCGTAGTGGCTCACCCCTGAAGTTGACCCTACAAAGCCTCGTCAGAACCGGCGTATACAGACCCAACCAAGCGGGACAGCAGGGGGGCTTATTTGCAACCACAGGGAGCAGAAAGATGAAGCTGTTATATGAATAGTAAATATTCAGTGTCAACGAGATTGTATGCAAAGGGTTAATTGGGTTAAAAAACCAATGAATTGACACTTACGTCGATAGTTAATTAGGGCTGTAACCAAGGATACCGGGACAAAGGAGGGGCTGCCGCATCCACACGGACGCCCGGGGCACATCCTTGTGATGTGCCCATTCTGCGCCGTGCCTCCCCGTGGGACCAGTTCCATCGTAGGGCACTGTTGGTGCCCTCCCCCCGCCCCCTCGCCCCGTGACGCGGCTTCCATGCGGGCTCGATGCGGACGTGATGGCGCCAATGCGCATGCCCGAGAGACCGAAAACCCGTCCAGACTCCAATTCCCACAAGGCGCAGCGCCAGCAGAGGGAGCCGACATGCGCAATGCCGCGCCCGGCGGCTCCTCCCGCATGGAAGCCGCGTCACGGGACGAGGGGGCGGGGGGAGGGCACCAACAGTGCCCTACGATGGAACTGGTCCCACGGGGAGGCACGGCGCGGAATGGGCACATCACAAGGATGTGCCCCGGGCGTCCGTGTGGATGCGGCAGCCCCTCCTTTGTCCCGGTATCCTTGGTTACAGCCCTAATTAACTATCGACGTAAGTGTCAATTCATTGGTTTTTTAACCCAATTAACCCTTTGCATACAATCTCGTTGACACTGAATATTTACTATTCATATAACAGCTTCATCTTTCTGCTCCCTGTGGTTGCAAATAAGCCCCCCTGCTGTCCCGCTTGGTTGGGTCTGTATACGCCGGTTCTGATGAGGCTTTGTAGAGTCAACTTCAGGGGTGAGCCACTACGGACATTTCATAGTGACAACACGTGTTTTTTCATTGTATTCAATGCTGTATCAACACTGAACACTATTTATGTTTGTATACAAAAACTTTTCTTTTTTCTATTTTTTTTTATTTTTGTAGAATTACTAAAAGTATTGGATGACTCACTAAACAGTTGCATATCCCTTGAAAAAGCGACAATGCGAAACATGTCGGGCTAGTATGCAGTAACTACCATCTGTGAATTTGTAGTGTACACTTTTTCTTTTTCATTTCCCTATTTGACCACTCTGTTTTTATATTGTTGTAAAAAGAAATATGTTTGCTACTTTATACAATATATATGTTCCATTTTAATTGAATGTAAACAATAAACTGTTTTTTTAAAAGAGAAAAGATACACAGCTTTTCCGTATGCACAGTTTACTTGCACTGTCAAAATCCCTTTCCTCTTCACGTCTATTTAAATTCTTGCTCAGGGATGTGGTGCCTATCTATGAGGGTGTTTTTCCCATATTCGGAACCAAAACCATAAACAAGTTTAGATAGTCTTCTTTTACAGGGCTGGTCTTCTTGTGACACAGCAAACTGCCAAATACACAATTTAAATACACATTTAAGAGCTATTTTGCCTGCCAAGCGATTTGTATTTCTGCCCTTCCAGTCCTAAGATTTATACAGCTCTGCCACACAACACTGCAAGCCCAGTGACCAGGTATCTCTGCACAGTTAGGTGCTCCACCAGCTCAGCAAGGAATCTGTCCGCTAATCCCCACTGAGCAGGCAGATGGGTGGTCTGTGTCCGATCGGCTTATACAGCGGACACAGACACAGCCCGCTCTCCTCTATGGGTGATCGGATGTAAATGGACCACCTGTCCATTTACACCCGACTGCTATCCAATCCGCTAGATCATTGATTCTCAACTCCTGTCCTCAGGGCCCACTAACAGGCCAGGTTTGCAAGATAACTGAAATACATCACCGGTAATATAATTTGCTGCTCAGTGATTGCAGTATTCTAGTCTGCATCTCCCCAAGATAATACATAAAATCTGGCCTGTTAGTGGGTCCTGAGGACAGGAGTTGAAGAAAATGGAGGGTCTAATCAGGTCTTCCTGAAATACTGACAGGCGGACTTAATCGGTCAGCCCATATGAAAGGTCAGCAGTTCAATTAGGTCACCTCCTTTCCTCCACATTGTGATTCAGAATGTGTATATACTCTTTGACTTTTATATTTATCATTTTGTATTCTTTACATTCAGGGGTGATCATCTTTCCCTAACCACAGGTGATCACTCCATGTGCGATTACATCTGAACAGCTGCGGACATGTGCAACTGCTGTCAACCTGTCATTGCCTTGTACAGGCTGAGCAGCCACAACTATCAGCATCCACCTATGGATCCAGCCACAGAAATAGGCTTGATTCTTGCCATAGCTGGCACATAATTCACTGCCATAAGTGATTTATAGCGACAAGGAATTGCTGCTACAAAATTGTCCATCGGACTTTAGATTAGAATAGGTATGGGACGTTATTCCCTATGAGTTTGGCACAAACCCTGGTCCTTTTCCTCCTTTGTGTGCTGCACGCTATGCATTTTGCAGTACATAAGCAACATGTACATCAAATATGTAAGCTCTGATAAGATATTCATGTTTATTATGGTTAAAAGGTTCTTACTTGTCTCTATTATTGTGTGTTGCTCCCAGTTCTTTGACCCAGCTCAGGTCCTTTACACATATGAGTCCCCTGCTGGCTATGGGAACATTGCTCTACAGTTTCTGGCCTACATATGGTTCTGTTACGCCGTGCTGGTGACCCTCAAACATTTCCCAGAAAAACAGGCCTTCTATGTGCCCTTTTTCGCAGCTTATACTTTGTGGTGAGTATGAGAGTGGATCAAGTGGTGGGAGACCTGTGGTAGAATTATGTCTTGACATACCATGCACTTAAACACAGTGGACCAATGATATGTAAAAAATGGACCTAAAGCTAAACAATGGGTTAACCCAGCCATTCTCAAACAGGGTTCCATAAAACCCTAGGCTTCCTCAAGATGTTGCTAGGGGTTCCTTGAGTTGTGGTTGACTGACCTCCTATTTTATGGTACTTACATAGTTTCAACACTTGGCAGAGCCAGTGGCATGGCACCAATGATCTTTTTAGCTGTCTGTAGGGGTGGCATTCTGACCACCACTGTAAGGAGGCATTCTTTCCATTGACCTAAAGCCTAAACAATTGGTTAACCCACCCATTTTAAAAGAAGGCTCCATAAGACCGGGGCTTTTTTCTCAGAGAATAGGTGAAGGAAATTCTCCCTTCTGAGTCACTTATCTCCACCCCCTACCCACCTCTGAGCACCATCCCTTAGTTCCACCCCCTACGCACCAGCCAGTATCGCCCCTGTTAGAGAATACAGAACCAAGTATCATTTCGTAGTGATAAGTAATTTGAAAAGCAGTAAAGTAGATCTCCCAGCAACAATAGATTCCCCCAGCAACATTGGACCCCAACAACAATAGATTCCCGCAACAACAACAGCAGGAAACCCAGCATCAAAAGCCTCTCCAGCAGCCAGCATTAATAGACCCCCTCCCTCAACCATAGATCCCTTCCAGCAACAATTGACCCCTCCCCCCCAGCAACATAAGCCCAACCAGCCATCGATTCCTCATCTGCAACAATAGACCTCCCCAGCAACAATAGACTGCCACGCAAAAGCAGATGCCCTCCAGCAGCAATAGATCCCTCAGCAGCCAGCAATAATAGATCCCTCCTCAAGAGTAGATCTCTTCTGGCAATAATTGACCCCCCCCCCCCCCAGCAACATAAGCCTTCTCCCAGCAACAATAGATCCCCCACCAGCAACAATAATGGACCTCCCTAGCAATAATAGACTGCCATTCAAAAATAGATCTTCAGGAGCAATAGATCCCCTGGCAGCCAGCATCAATGGACCCTTCAGCACACCCCAGAACCCCTTGCTCTTACATACATTCAGTGCTGGAGGTGCCAGAACTGCGTTATCCCGCATTCCCGCAGAAAAAAAGCCCTGCACAGAACCCTAGGGTTACTCCAGAAGTTTGCTAGGTGTTTGAGTTTTGGTTGATTCACCTTCCATTTGATGGTGTCTACAGAGTTCCAAGCCCTACACCACTTGGCAGAGTCAGTGGCATGGCACCAATAAACTTTTTTTTAGCTGTCTGTAAGGGTGGCATTTTGACCACCACTGTAAGGGGGCATTCTTAACATGGACCACCAAAGTAAGGATGAATAGGTTTTAGCAGGGGTTCCCCTAGGACCTAAAATTATTTCAAGGGTCCCTCTCAGATAAATAGGTTGAAAAAGACTGGATTTACTAGAGCCATGTTGGGAGGTTGAATTTGAGTTCAAGATGTGCTATTGGTTGGCTGTTTGGGCAAAATTTTCATAAAGAGCCTATTAATAGCCTAGCTTATAAATTTATTTCACCACTAGAGTGGCTTATAACTGGTACACACGGGCCAAACATCAGCTGGTATTGGCAGGTTCAACAGTAACGGGCCAACTTTTGTCCAGTGTGTACAGAAGCCTGCCAAACATCTGACTTCTGTTGAATGGGCATGCTGGAAAACCAACAGGCGACCGACATCCGTTCAGCGCTCACAGCCAATGGGCAGGGGGCAGTCCCCCTTTCAGAACACAATAGCTCAGTGGGGAGACTATGCAATGTTAGTACAACAAGCTCCTCAGTTTTTTTTTCAATCAGCCTGCTGGGTTGAACGACAAAAAAATCCTGTGGTGTACCGGACTTTGGCCTATCAGGCAGTTACAGGAATGAGCCCAGAGAAGATTAAGCACCACAAGGCAGCTTTTATTTGTTGAATTGGCAACATTCTTGTTAAGGGGTTAGGCCTACTTTATAGGACACCTCTACTCAATGGCGTCCCTAGGGGGGGTCAGAGGGGCCCTGACCCCCCCAACATTATGCTGTGCCCCACCATGTGCCCCCCCAATAAAAAAAAAAATTTTTTTTTTTTTTTACAAAAAATCAATGTCTAAGAGGAAGAGAGTCCCCAGTCAGCTCCTGCGGGTGATTCCTCCCCCCTCCCTCTGCTTGCTGACACTGCATAATGCGAGCGCTCACACAACCACGGCCGCCCGATCTGTTCCTTCCCCTGCATCCTCATTGGCAAGGAGAAGAGTGAGTTGCAGGAAGGACTCCACCAGGACTCTTAGTTACTGAAAAAACAGACTGATTTCTCCCATCCTTAGGACAGGAGAACCAGCCTGTAAATTCCAAGAGATGCCAGACCAGCGCTGTCAATAGCAGGGGCAGGACAGCAAGAGGAGGCTGGGGAACCCCACAGTGGCAGAACACCAGGGCCCGGAGGCAAGACAACCTTTGCAACCCTGATAGTTCTCCCACTGCTTTGGATCCTTATATTTTCTTGGTATGCTGGTGACATATATCTCTTGTTTTCTGCCACCCTGGGGGACCCCAATACAGTAGGAAGGGAGCTCACTGCAGAACATGTGAAAGGGCCGTTGTGGGGTCGTAGTAAAGGGCCCCAGGATATAGATATATATCTATATATATCTATATCTATCTATCTATCTATCTATCTATCTATCTATATGCATTTTATAGTTGCCCCCCTACTTTTGTCCCTCTCCCCCCATGTGCCCCCCCTAAATATGAAAGCTGGAGACGCCACTGCCTCTACTCAGGAATTATAGAGGAGGCCATTGCTAAACTCTGACTATTCTAGTTGCCTGGATTTCATTCTGAATCTGTGGTTTTAGTACTTTCAAATTCACTGGCCCAAAACAAACTGGCAATATAAGGTTCGATATCTCTCATTCAGCCTGCAGGCAAAGGAAAGAAACTTGGCACCGAACAGCGCAGATGGACAAATACCCCTTCTGGGCTATTGTACTCTGACAGCTGTCAGTGGTTCTCTGAATACAATAGCCCATTTACAGTACCTTGAAAAAGTATTCATACCCTTTGAAATTTTTGACATGTTACAAGCAAAAACGTAAATGTATTTTATTGGGATTTTATGTGATAGACCAACACAAAGTGGCACATAATTGTGAAGTGGAAGGAAAATGGTAAATGGTTTTCAACATTTTTTACAAATTAATATGTGAAAAGTGTGGGGTACATTTGTATGGCGCCCCCCTGAGTCAATACTTTGTAGAACCACCTTTCACTGCAATTACAGCTGCGAGTCTTTTTTGGGGATAGTTCCACCAGCTTTTCACATCTAGAGAGTGACATTTTTGGCTATTCTTCTTTGCAAACTAGCTCAAGCTCTATCAGATTGGATAAAAATCATCTGTGAACAGCAAGTCTTGCCACAGATTCTCTATTGGATTTAGTTCTGGACTTTAACTGGGCCATTCTAACACATGAATATGCTTTGATCTAAACCATTCCATTGTAGCTCTGGCTGTATGTTTAGGGTTGTTGTCCTGCTCGAAGGTGAACCTCTGCCCCAGTCTCAAGTCTTTTTCAGACTCTTAACAGGTTTTCTTCTAAGATTGCCCTGTATTTGGCTCAATCCATCTTCCCATCAACTCTGACCAGGTTCCCTGTCCCTGCTGAAGAAAAGTGTCCCCACAACATGATGCTGTCACCACCATGTTTCACGGTGGGGATGGAGTGTTCAGGGTGATGGGCAGTGTTAGTTTTCCGCCACGCATAGCGTTTTGCTTTTAGGCCAAAAGTTCAGTTTTGATCTCATCTGACCAGGGCACCTTCTTCCACGTTTGCTGTGTCCCCCACATGGCTTCAGACTGCAAACAGGACTTCTTATGCCTTTCAACAACGGCTTTCTTCTTGCCACTCTTCCATAAAGTCCAGATTTGTGGAGTGCACGACTAATAGTTGCCCTGTGGACAAATTCTCCCACCTGAGCTGTGGATCTCTGCAGCTCCTCCAGAGTTACCATGGGCCTCTTGGCTGCTTCTCTAATGAATGTTCGCCTGTCAGTTTAGGTGGACGGCCATGTCTTGGTAGGTTTGCAGTTGTGCCATACTCTTTGCATTTTCCGATGATGGATTGAACAGTGCTCCGTGAGATGTTCAAAGCTTGGGATATTTTTTTTATAACCTAATCTTGCTTCTCCACAACTTTATCCCTGACCTGTCTGGTTTGTTCCTTGGCCTTCATGATGCTGTTTGTTCACTAAGGTTCTCTAACAAACCTCTGAGGGCTTCACAGAACAGCTGTATTTCTACTAAGATTAAATTACACACAGGTGGATGCTATTTACTAACTAGGTGACTTTTGAAGGCAATTGGTTCCACTAGATTTTAGTTAGGGGTATCAGAGTAAAGGGAGCTGAATACAATTTTCACATATTTATTTGCAAAAAAAAATTGAAAACCATTTATCATTTCCTTTCACTTGGAAATTATGTGCCACTTTGTGTCTATCACATAAAATCCCAATAAAACATTTACATTTTTGGTTGTAACATGACAAAATGTGGAAAATTTCAAGGGGTATGAATACTTTTTCAAGGCGCTGTACAGTATAGAAGTAATATTTTTATCTTGTACTACAATGAGCAGTTTCCCACTACAACCAGTTACCAATGGCTTTTTGTGAATTAAGTGCAGCTGAAATGAGGAAAGAAGTTTATCATTGGGTGCTGTTGGGTTCCTGTGTTGTGCACACTTTTTGGGTAATACATTTATTATTTAGTTTACTAAATATAACCCATCCTGCTTAACAGAAAAGTATGGGTTTGTAATTAAAACAAACATTCATACTCACCTCTATGCTGCTGCTCTAAGCCTGAGTACTGAGTGATCACGTGACTGCAGATTGCTCGGTTCTCAGTTTGTTTGGAGCAGAGAATGGTGACTTAAGTCATCGCTCTCTGCTCTGCTCCTCTAGTGCTCATTGGAGTGCCGGGCTGGGGAGGGGGGAGGCTCTGGCACCAGCTGTCAGTCAGTCAGCAGGGTGGATCCTGACAATATTGCCTGGACCCTTCCAGAGTCTGGAGCAGCTCTGCCAGATCAGCTGATAATGGGCAACAGCCTGCTATCACCTGACTCTGCGTTACAGGGGAGCAAAAGATGTCAGAAAGGTTGAATGAAATTTAAAGTGTATCCTCACAGGGTAACACTGTGGATACACTAGTAACAATATGCCAATGTCCCGATATTAAGTGGAAAAAAAAGCTAATAAGGAATTGCAAAAATGGACTTTATAGGCACACACATAGTAAAAATTATTGAAATTTTAATTGGAAAAAGTTTAAATCGTAATTTACAAAACATAAAAAGAAAACACATCATAATAATACATGTATTATGTATCCAATTAAAATTTCCATAATATTTACTTTATGTGTGTGCCTATAAAGTCCATTTTTGCAATTCCTTATTAGCTTTTTTCCACAGGGGAGCAAAAGTTGGGCACTCTTGTGACCCAAATGAGATACAGTACTTCTCTTTTAAGGAGGTCCAGATATGGGAACTTGAAAGACTAGATTTCATATTTCACAGACGGATGAGCAGAATCTGGCAGGACTTTTTATTACTGTGCCATGACCAGGCCACACTGTTTTGTATTCATTTCCAGCAATGAGACAATATATAAAAATCACCATAATTCATATTTGTTGGCAGGTTCTTTGCTGTTCCTGTCATGGCTCTGATTGCTAACTTTGGAATTCCAAAGTGGGCCCGTGAGAAGATTGTCAATGGTATACAGCTAGGAATCCATCTGTATGCACATGCTGTTTTCCTGGTGAGTTGGAGACCTGCCCGTCTATGAGAAGGTTTGGCACAGAACTGACTAAACGGAAACAATTTAGAGTGTTTTTCAAATATATCTGTCATCTTTTTTTTATTTAAAACATTGAAATGAACCCATAGAGCCATAATGGTCTTCTTTCCTGTCTGTATATTTATATAAAAGCCCTGTATTTTTATTTAATGGCTTATTTTCTGTATTTTCTTGAAGCATACTGCAACATAACCACTTAAGGACCGAACCTCTTTTTGAGATTTGTTGTTTACAAGTTAAAAACAGTTTTCTTAGCTAGAAAATTCCTTAGAACCCCCAAACATTATACTTTGTTTCCATAACACCCTAGAGAATAAAATGGCGGTTGTTGCAATGCTTTCTGTCGCACCGTATTTGCGCAGCGGTCTTACAAGCGCACTTTTTTTGGAAAAAATACACTTTTTGAATTAAAAAATAAGACAACAGTAAAGTTAGCCCAATTTTTTTATATTGTGAAAGATAATGTTACGCTGAGTAAATTGATACCCAACATGTCACGCTTCAAAATTGCTCCCGCTCGTGGAATGGTGACAGACTTTTACCCTTAAAAATAGGTGACATTTAAAAAATTCTACAGGTTGCATGTTTTGAGTTACAGAGGAGGTCTAGGGATAGAATTATTGCTCTCGCTCTACCGATCGCGGCGATACCTCACATGTGTGGTTTTAACACCGTTTTCTCATGTATGCGTTTGCTACTGCACGCGATTAAAACATTTTTTTTTCTTATTTATTTTACCTTTTTTTTAAATTTTTTTACACTGTTCTTAAAAAAAAAAAAAAAAAAAAATCTGTCACTTTCATTCCTATTACAAGGAATGTAAACATCCCTTGTAATAGAAAAAAAGCATGACACAACCTCTTAAATATGAGATCTGGGGTCAAAAACACCTCAGATCTCATATTTACACTAACATGCAATAAAAAAAAAAATAAAAATAAAGTGTCATTTAAAAAAATAATTTAAAAAAAATGGCCCTTTAAGAGCTATGGGCGGAAGTGACGTTTTGACATCGCTTCCGCCCTGCAATGGTATGGAGGCGGGTGGGGGCCATCTTCCCCTCACTCATCTCCATGCCAAGGAAGCAGCGGAGGGCACCGGAGCACGATGGGAGGGGGGGCCCCTCTCCCGCCGCTGATAAAAGTGATCTCGCGGTGAATCCACCGCAGAGACCACTTTTATCTGAAAGCGGACCGCCGGCCGAAGAAGAGGATACCGGGGTTATGGCAGCTAGCTGCAGCCATAACAACGATATTCCTCTTCAAAGTAAGGACGTATATCAGTGTGCGGCGGTCCGTAAGTGGTTAAATTACCCAACTTTATTTGCTATTTTATTTGCTATTAGTTGAGTAAAGTAAAGGAGGCCTATAACCCCTGTCAGATTATTTTCGCCATTTGTGTCCCATTGCCGAGATTTCTTTTCATTTCCTGTCCCATAGTCAAACAGGAAGTGAGGGAAAATCCCTGAAAATGAATGGAAATTTCCTGGGGACCTCCAGGTGACCAGAACCAGTGCCCCAGTGGAAGATTGCCCCTCTTTTACTTTTCTGGGGACAACCCAAAATTTCACTTTCAATGATAACGGTAAACAGGACAAATAGACAGGGCGAGTCTTACTAATGGGGGCACAGACAGCAATAAAAACTGACAGGGGTTCTAAACCCTCTCTACTCTATTCAAAACTAAGAAAAGTTTTGCCTTTAGGTATACTTTAAGTCTCGGGGTTGGCAACCCTAAAGAGGTGGAGATCTACCTGAACAACATGGAAGAAGTCAAAGATCACCGGGCACAGTGTCACTTCTTCAAACCTGATTTTAAACTTCTAATTGCTGTACTACTGTGTCGCAATTGCATGCATTGCACGGCAATCATGGGTTTAAATCAGGTGATGAGGAGGCAACATATCGCCTTCTCACCACCTGTCAAACACACTCAGGTTGCTTTTCAGGGGAGCAGCAGTGCCTGCAGCACTTGTGAATGGGCCCTTCATTGCATTTGGCAGTGGCACCCTTAGTGCTCATAAAGTTGGGGGTTGGTAAAACCCTGCCCCCAGTCCCTACCCCCTTTAGCTGCCTAGGCAGCAGCCAAAGGTGTACACATGCTGCAGTAGAAATTAAGCCCCTTGTTGCTTTTGGTGGGTGCTACCGCTTGCCAATTGTGACCCATTCAAGTAAATGGGGCCACTCGGCAAACGCCCAGCAACTGCATGCTTCTGCGGGGTTCAAGAGGTTAAAGCAGGTGGTGAGAAAGCAACACAACGCTGCCAGCTTTATTTTTTTTTTTTTTTTTTTTGCAGCAGCAGCACTGCACAAGGTTGAAGGACACTTGCAGAGTGGCCTCATTCACTTGAATGGGTCATGCTGGGCAGGTGCTACACCCACCAATCATGACAGGGTGTATAACTCCTGCTGTAACTGCATCATGTGTACATCCCTGGCTACTGCAGCTAAAGGGGGTGCGGTTGGGGCGGGGGTGATAAAAACACGTCTTAACGATGGGTTTTACCCTCCCCCGAAACTTCAAATGCAAATGAACCCTTGCTGTTCTGAGCCCCCTATACGGCTGCTTTCACACTGATGTGCTGGGGTTTACCCAGCGCAGTGCATCTGCGACTTTCCTGGGTTAGCTGCAATTTGCCATAGATTTCTATTTTAGCCTGCAGGTGTGATGCACTTTCTGAAAGCACTCCGAACCCTCAGGATATAATAGAAGTCTAGGACTAAGAGCAGCAAACCTGCAGGAAAGCTACAGGTACATTCACTGCACTCATGGTGTGGGTAAACCTCAGCACATCAGTGTGAAAGCAGCCCTATATAACTAACTTTTATGCCCACTGTATTGCTTCCAACTGACCTGAAGATCTCTTCTTTCCTGCTGCTGGCACCACTCTGGAGACCGCTAGCTGGAATAAGAGTTGGAGTGCAGTTGGTATCACTCGGCATGGGAAAGGAGCCGGCACTACAGAGGAGGCATCGGCTTATGCGACTTTTGCTCCCTAGTACCAGTGCCAATGGAAGTTTCCATTTCCTGCCTGAGCTCAAAGCTGATAACTGTAAAACTCTCTGAGTTGCTGGAGGAAAGCTGGATATATACACTAGTAGAATTTCCTTCAACGTTTTTCGTTATAAGAACTTTTAAGACATTTTTCTAATCGTTGGTGGTCAAATCAACGTTCAATTTTAACTGCAGTGATAAGAAAATTCAAAGGAGCACTATGGAAAGGTTTGCTCAAATGTAAGAATTTCTAGCAGGATATGTGGTTTCAAATTTCAAATTCAAATGCTAAAAACTACTTTCGAACGACATTCAAATGTACTAAAAAAATTGGTACAAAGTTTTCTAAGAATCTTCCTACAAATTTTCTTTTGGGATTCTACTAGTATATGCTCAACGTAAAGTGTTACTAAACCCAGGACCCTGCATTTACTATATCTGGTCTCCCACAGTACACAGAACATGGTAATGCAATAGTTTTAGTAAATATAAACTGCTAAATACCTTTTCTCATTAGCAGTGTATAGCAGTCTTGTGACTTTCTATCAGTGTCCAGCCAAGCACTAGTTAAAGCTTGTAGGAGGAGGTTTGTGACTGTCCTATAAGGCTGCAGGACCCTTGACCCTCTGTCTGGACAGTACTGATTGGCCCTGTGCTGATCACATGCACCCTCCCAAGAAAAAAAAAAAACTTTTCCACCAATACACACCAAACTGGGCATGTGTGGCCTGACTCAATAGACTGTGTTATCAGGAAATTACCAGGGGACAGTGGAAGAAGGGGAGGATCAGATAAGCCAGGATCAAACAGCCTTTTTACACAATGCGGAGGATTAACCCCTTAGGTTACACAATTAGTATAACAAGCATGTTTTACTGCATATACAGACTGATTTTACTGTTGTGGGTTTAGTAATACTTTTAGGCTGGGTTCACACCAATGCGGTTTCCCCACATCCAATTCAGGACAGAAGTTTGTGACCGGCTCTCTATGGAGCCGGTTCACATATCTCCGTTGCGGCTGTGGATTGGCTTGCACAGGAACGCTGTGCGTCTTTTACTCAGTTTCAGGGCCGAAGTCAGGCAAAATTTCGGCCCTGATTCGTCCCTGAAACAGAGAACGGGGATGCACCGAACCCCTGCTGCGAGCCGAATCCGTTGGAGGTGTGAATCCAGCCTCAGTCTATCAGTTTACGTGTAACTTCACCCTCCACTACCACATTTGGCACTTTTTGGGGGAGGGTAGAGCGGGTACCTGGTTTTGACAGGTACCCGCTCCCACTTCTGGTCAGATGTGCCATGGCAATCTGAGCCAGACGGTCAACCCCCCCCCCCTTCCCCCAGCAGTTTTCTGGGACACATCACAGGTCCCAGAAGACTACGGGACTATTATCAAGCCGGCTCGCACATGCACAGTAGGAAACCGGCTGTGAAGCCGCAGGGCCTCACTGCCTGTTTCCCTTACTTGAGATGCCGGCGCCTCCACCCGGAGCCGATTAAAGAATCTGCTCGGATGAGGACATCTCTGAATCCCTGGACAGGTACGTAAAGTCTGAAGCTACAGTATTTGTAGCTGCTGACTTTAAATTTTTTTAGGGGGGAACCTGGAGCTCCTCAGACCTTTAGTTTTCTTTCATGTAATCCTGACAGCGCCTTTGTTAAATTACAGTTTTTTTTAATGTCTGTAATCAGAATTGAGCTCGGGCAAGAAATAGGACAGCTTTACAACCAGATGAATCTGCTTTGACAGGAAGAGAATACAGTAAAACCTTGGCTTGCAAGCATAATTTGTTCCTGAAACATGCTTGTAATCCAAAGTACTTGTATGTAAAAGTGAATTTCTCCATAAGAAATAATGGAAACTCAGATGATTCGTTCCACAACTATTTATTCATAAGTTCTTCAGTTTATAGTCCATATAAAAAGATTATAGCAATGTTGTGTAACCATAAAATATCCATCCACAAATGACATCCTCCACAAGGGGATTAGAAACAAAACCCAGCAGGAGCCACAGAGTATAAAAGAGAAGAGAGGAGCCTCTAATGCCCTGTACACACGGTCGGAATTTCCGACAACAGATGTGAGCATGTTGGAAATTTTGACCGTATGTAGGCCCATCGAACATTTGTTTTTGGAATTTCCGACAACAAAAATTTGAGAGCTGGTTCTCAAATTTTCCGACAACAAAATCCGTTGTCGGAAATTCCGATCATGTGTACACAATTCCAACGCACAAAATTCCACGCATGCTCAGAATCAAGCAGAAGAGCCGCACTGGCTATTGAACTTCATTTTTCTTGGCTCGTTGTACGCGTTGTACGTCACCGCGTTCTTGACGTGTGGAATTTCCGACAACATTTGTGCGACCGTGTGTACGCAAGACAAGTTTGAGCCAACATCCATTGGAAATAAATCCAGGATTTTGTTGTCGGAATGTCCGATCGTGTGTACAGGGCATTAGTGTAGCAATATGGTTACATTTAATGAAGGTACAACATTTAGCAATTCACATGGTTGATGATTAAAAGAGGCACATCTAAGAATGCAGGCATCCGGGGTAAAGCTGTCTACATAGACTATCCTCCGGCTCTCACCGATGTCAGTCTGCGATCGTGATCGGGAAGACTACCCTGCAGTAGATTGATCTGAAAGCGAGGCTTGAAGCGCTCGTGGAAGGGATGACGTTGATGGCGGTGAGGAAGACGGTCTATGTGGACAGCTTTACCCCGGATGCCTGCATACTTAGATGTGGCTCTTTTAATCATCAACCATGTGTGTTGCTAAATGTTGTACCTTCATTAAATGTAACCATATTGCTACACTTAGAGGCGCCTCTCTTCTCTTTTATACTCAGTTGTGACATGACTCTACTTGTATATCAAGACATCACTTGTATATCAAGTCAAAATGTATTTAAAAATTTTGCTTGTCTTGCAAAACGCTCTCAAACCAAGTTACCCTCAAACCAAGGTTTTACTGTACAAATAAATAATAAAAAAAATCAAGCAATGCCTAAGAGACTTCAGAGTGGTGATTCAGATGATTACAAATGATAGGTGGTGACAGGTTCTAAAAATACACTTACTGGTTCTTAAAATACAACTTTTGCACTTTATCACAGATGTTTGTGACAGAAGACATTCAGAGAGTCTATCTTGTTTTTTTTCCCTTACATTTTTTAATTTTTTTCTTTTTATGCATCAGATAATCACCAGACCCTCTGCAGCCAATAAGAACTTCCCTTACCATGTGCGAACCTCCCAGATCGGCATAATGGAGCAAAATACTGAGAAATTTCCCCACCACGTCTATGGAAATGTCACCTTTATCAGTGACTCTGTCCCCAACGTCACTGAACTCTTCTCTATTCCCAATAGCAATGGGAGTGCTGCAGTGGTAATTATATTCATTTCTATTATTTACTTTCATGCATGCTTATTGTTTGCATTGTCTACCAGCCACCACAGTGATCATCTTCTTATTAATGCTGCAAGTACAGAAAAACACTGCTGATATTACAAGCTCCTGACTTCCTGTAGGGATCTGAAAACGCTCCCTCTGTTGAACAGAAATCCTAAACATTGTTGTGAGCCTTATCCGAATCACTTCCCACTGGACTATAGACTGACTCCTTCTCTCTTCATCTCCAAAAAATAAGAAAGCTAAGTACTGTAGTCCGCAAGGCTAACAACACTGCTTGGGATTTCAGTACATCAAAGGCATTGTTGGCAGCTCAAAGAAGGTATAAACTCACTGAATTTCTGCCAGAATCAACAGGTATTTTTCTGTACTTGAAGTTGTTTTAAGTAGGCAAAACATTGGGAAATGTACATATACTGCACTACATTTTTTATTTTGCCCAGACATACAGTGCCTTGAAAAAGTATTCATACCACTTGAAATTTTCTACATTTTGTCATGTTACAACCAGAAACGTAATTGTATTTTATTGGGATTTTATGTGATAGACCAACACAAAGTGGCACATAATAAATGGTTTTCCAATTTTTTTACAAATAAATATGTGAAAAGCGTGGCATGCATTTGT
This sequence comes from Aquarana catesbeiana, assembly GCF_042186555.1. Classification (NCBI taxonomy): domain Eukaryota; kingdom Metazoa; phylum Chordata; class Amphibia; order Anura; family Ranidae; genus Aquarana; species Aquarana catesbeiana. Next base: position 39,934,638 of record NC_133333.1, read on the forward strand.
ATTCAGCCCCCCTGAGTCAATACTTTGTAGAACCACCTTTTGCTGCAATTACATCTGCAAATATTTATGGGGGTGTCTCTACCAGCTTTTCACATCTAAAGAGTGACTTTTCTGTCCATTCTTCTTTGTAAAATAGCTCAAGCTCTGTCAGATTTGATGGAGAGCATCTGTGAACAGAAATTTTCAAGTCTTGCCACAGATTCTCAATTGGATTTAGGTCTGGGCTTTGACTGGGCCATTCTAACACATGAATATGCTTTGATCTCTAAGCCATTCCATTGTAGCTCTGGCTGTATGTTTAGGGTCGTTGTCCTGCTGAAAGGTGAACCTCCACCCAAGTCTCAAGTCTTTTGCTGACTCTAACAGGTTTTCTTATAAGTGTAGCACCCTGATGTTTAGGCAGGGTTGCTCCTAAATTTACCTGCCAGGTGTATTTGCTTTGGCCTATTAGGGATCAATTGAGTTCACCCTAAGTCTGGAATTGCTGCACTTCTCTCTTCTGCTAGATGGCCGGGTACCTAGTGACATTAGATAAGACAAGGGCAAAGCATGGACAGATTAGGAGTATATAGGGTATCTCAGCCAATGGGCAGGGGTTTTCTTAAATCCCTTGGCCTGCTGGGAGAACCTATATATTTGAGTGGCGTCAGGTGATTGGTGTTCTGTGCCACCTGGACGGCTGTCTGGGTGGACGTGTGTTGTGCTGCCCGGGCTGCTTTACCGGAGTTTGGGCCTATCCCGGGTATATCTGGCTGGCTGTCTGAGGGCCTATCCAGAAGTAAGAGAGCAGCGTAGGGTTGAGATTGTGGCTTGCAGTCCAACCAGAAGTGATGGTTCTGCTGGCCGGAGAACCTGTCATGGTCGGAGGTAGAGGGGAAGCTGTCTCCACTAAGGGACCAACCACCTTGTTACCAGGGACCATAGTGAGTAGCTGATGCAAGTACCGGAGCAGTATTCTCACCCACCGGGGATGGTGAAGAATCGGCAAACTTCAGCAGGGACCCAGCCAGCGGGGTGACGCTTGAGGAGTATCTGGAGTGTCAAGCTAGGGTCCCAGCAGGGAAGCGGGGGTGACGCTTGAGGAAGATACCGAGTTGAAGATCGAAAGAGCTCAGGGGGTACAGTGGCAGTCGATCAGTAAGTCTAGTGAGAGACTGGGAGCTCAGGTTGAGTAAAGATCTAAAAGAAGTGATTGTAGAGGAAGTAAAGGAGTTTGTTACAACTTGTGTTAGAAACTGTTAAAAGGCTGTTGCCATAGGAGACAGCAATCCTACATATGCAGATCTTGCTGGATGCTTTTCCCTGCATTGCTGTCTACCTGTAGAAGTCTCGGTGTCTGCCAATTAACATTGCAACTACCTAAGGGTGTCCTGGCCCTAAACCCTCACTCCCACAGTTCTGTTCAAGAGAAAATAAATCTCTTTGCATTCAAGAAGTGTCTGGCGCCCATGAATCTACCTTGCATTACACCCACTATGCCTTGCAACCCACTTTATACAGAAGGATGTCAGCTGTCCCTGGCTCTGGAGGTGCTCATTAGACTAAAGGAGGCCTGGGACCTTGCTACATAAGATTGCCCTGTATTTGGCTCCATCCCTCTTCCCATCAACTCTGACCAGCTTCCCTGTCCCTGCTGAAGAAAAGCATCCCTACAACATGATGCTGCCACCACCACGTTTCACGGTTGGGATGGTGTGTTCAGGGTGATGTGCAGTGTTAGTTTTCCACCACACATAGCGTTTTGCTCTTAGGTCCAAAAGGTAAATTTTGGTCTCATCTGACCAGAGTACCTTCTTCCACATGTTTGCTGTTTTTTCCCACATGGCTTCTCGCAAACTGCAAATGGGACTGCTTATGGCTTTCTTTCAACAATGGCTCTTCCATAAAGGCCAGATTTGTGGAGTGCACGACAAATAGTTGTCCCGTTGACAGATTATCTCATCTGAGCTGTTGATCTCTGCAGCTTCTCCAGAGTTACCATGGGACTCTTGGCTGCTTCTCTGATTAATGCTCTTCTTGCCTAGCCTGTCAATTTAGGTGGACGGCCATGTCTTGGTAGGTTTGCAGTTGTGCCATAATCTTTCCATTTTTGGATGATGAATTGAATAGTGCTCCATGAGATTTTCAAAGCTTGGGATATTTTTTATAACCTAATCTGCTTTAAACTTCTCCACAGCTTTATCCCTGACCTGTCTGGTGTTCCTTGGCCTTCATGATGCTGTTTGTTCACTAAGGTTCTCTAACAAACCTCTGAGGGCTTCACAAACAGCTGTATTTATTTTGAGATTAAATTACATACAGATGAACTCTTTTTACTAATTAGGTGACTTCTGAACGCAATTGGTTCCACTAGATTTTAGTTAGGGGTATCAGAGTAAAGGGGGCTGAATAAAAATGCACGCCACACTTTTCAGATATTTATTTGTAAAAAAATTGAAAACCATTTATCATTTTTATTTTTACCATTTCTTCCACTTCACAATTATGTGCCACTTTGTGTTGGCCTATCACATAAAATCCCAATAAAATATGTAGCGCTACCCCCGGAGGAGCCGCTTAATGTTTGGTTCTGTACTCTGCCTCTCAGCCCCAAGAATGGGCTCAACCCCTCTGGCACACCTACTTGATAATATTAGTGCGGAACCCAGCAATAGAGAGGAAACACAGTAATGATATACCATGAAGTATATTTACCGAGGCCCTGGGTTCCATCACGTCACCAGCTGTGGTAGTAAATAGAGACTCACACAATATCAATGAACTACTCAGAAATGTTTACTTGAGATAAAGAATAGACATAATAAAATGGCATGAACACACAAGTTATAACTGACAGGAAATATCAATTAATTCCAATCTACAGAATGTGTACCTTCCTTACGTGAAAAGGTATATGTGAACAGGTACACAGGGAGGTGAATATCCAACCCTCAATGCATGTACTGGATATCCATCCCCTGAGGCCTCAGCACACAGACCAGCATAAATGAACACAATATATGCATACAGTAACACAGTGCAACGTTTTTAGGATGTCCCAATAAAATGGCTCCCCCTAGGTTGTAATACCGTAATCAACCCTGGATATAGAGAAGCAGAGCTTGGCAGAAAAGGAAGTTTTTTAGATTCCGGATATCTTCATCTAGCCTGTAGTTTAAACTGCAGTATTTGTATTCCACAAGCCAAAGGAGAAGAAATAGCTTCCAGCACAGGGAACAAACACACCCCAGAGTTCAGCTGTATGATGCTTGTGAAGAAGTAGATTCACCTCCGTGGAACTACAAGTCTCACCAGCAGTCTGTAAAAGAACTCACTCAGCAATACTGTGCATTCTACTGGAATGGGCAGGTGCCCTCTCACCACAATAGACTCAGAGGTTGTGAGGCTCAGTCTGGTGAAAATGGCGCCGCGACGCCGTGCTGCCACTCCCAATTGACTGAAGTGCAGGTGGCTTCCAGTTGCTCTGAAGCACAGGCCGATCCGCTTGCTAGAATAGCAGGGCTGTCTTCCATAGATCCCTCAGAGGCAGGTGATCTGGCTCTCTGCTGTATAGGCCGCAGTCTCTCACTCCTGGTCACACACAGACTTCCTCCTGACAGGATTTGAATGGCGTCAAGAGGCTGAAAACAGGCCGTGCCTCAGATCTTTTGTCAGCACTCTGTCCTCTCTCTTCTCTCACCTCAGCACTTCCCTCTCCTCATTTACCTCAGCACTTCCTGAAACTCCACTTTTTTTCCCAGTAGGCAGTTCCGCGTGCTTTGCATTGTCTGTCATGTAGTTCAGGGCTGATCCAGCTAACAGAGTCACTTCCTCCTCCAGACTGCATCGCCCACAATGCTTTGCTGCATTTCCCTTTGCTGCACTTTCCTTGTGATTGGCTGTCATTCTCTTCCAATGGGGAGGCTACAGAGCAAGCGGTTCTGTGTGTCTCTGTGTATGTAAGCGAAAAGGAAGGGGGATGGGGGGAAGCCCACGCAGCTGCTAGCAGGCATCTCTCTCCCTCATAGATGCAATCACCCTGGAGAGGTACCTGCTACAAATACATTTACGTTTTTGTTGTAACATGACAAAATGTGAACATTTCAAGGGGTATGAATACTTTCTCAAGGCACTGTACACCTTGAAAAATAGGCCTACTTTAATGTGCCCCTGCAGACTACCCATAGATATTAGATTTAGTAAATTATGTTTATTTCATGTCTGTGGGTTCTTTTAATATTTTCAGGAACACCACTTCCTTATCAAGAACATATAAAGCGGGTAGGGATGAGCTTCCAAACCCTTGTTCAGACGAACCCGGAGGGAAGCCTTCCTTGCTGGCCAAATCAGTTTTGGTCAGGGCAATCTCTGCCCTGCATCTGCATGTACACAAAGGGGTGCAGATGCTTGTGACAACATTGACCTGATATGAAGTTATCGGGTGACATTAACTTCTTGTCTATAGCAGTTATCTTCTCTTAAAGACATCTAAACTGTTTCTGTGTATGTAGTTTCTTATCCTGCTATGCATATCAATGACATTACCTAATGTGGCCATAATACGTCAATGATAAGCATTCCCACCCCTTTTGTTTGCTTGCACCTGCATTGTTGGGAATGCCTTGACCACATCTTATTGGGCCAACACTGACAATTTTTCTTCCAGGTTTGGTTGAACATGAGTTTGTACCGAACCCAAGTTTAGTCTTAATAGCAGCCTGTTGCAACTTGGCTCACCTCCTCTTTTTTATTTAATTCCTTTTATACATTGGAATAAAATGTGCAAGGGCAGTATAGTGCACATTTGTAAATGGCACCACTGTGCTTTATAAATTTCCCTCTTTTATTTTATTTTTTTATTAGTGAACATCTTGCTTGTGTGTTCATTACCTTCATCGCCATTCCTCTTTGACTTAAGCTTGCCGGGCATGAATAGTTTTTCTTTCTTTCAGCCTGTGGGCTGAACAAAACAAATCCAACAGATTCCTCCATCCACGTTAAAGTTTGGATGGACAAATCTCTCCTTCTGGCTATTGTATTCTGACAGCTGGTGCCTGTAACTGTCAGAGTGCCCAAACAGATACTGTACCTGATTGGCTGCAGTCACTGGTTGGCTGGCAGATTTCCCTCCATTGAAATTTGTTGAGTTGGGTGATGCCGTCAGGGCCACCCATCGGTAAAATTTTGGCTGATTTAGCAGGAAAGGCTGAACTTTGATGTTCCATGTATGACCAGCCCTGTTCTGTGTCTTTTTTTGACCTCTTACTTAGTTTCTTCTTATCAGTCCTAATCTGTCTTCACTTAGATAAACAAACCAGTTCAATATCCAGTGACCCTGGGACATTGCTGTTCACAGCTGACCTCTGACGCACATCATATGTTTAGCCCCCCATCAATGAATGGAGCCCCGGGAACCCAGAAAGTACCAGTCGGTGAAACTCAGCTAGGGGGACTTCAGCAACTTCATGCCCCCCAAATACATCATCAGAATGGATTCCCTGAATATTTTAGCATACGGTCTGCGGGTCCTCAACCGATGTAGACTGACTTGCTGGAAAGAGAACACTGCAGTCCATGTTGAGCCAAGACGGACCCTTTGGAGTGACCATGGGCTGAACATCTGAGCCAGAATCTATGTGTGTGTGGCAGTGTACAAAATGTGGGAGTATGTCTGAATGGGCAAGTACCTATGTAAATGTTTGTAAAGACACAACCATTTGTATATATTTCATACTCTGTATGTTGGTGTGTGCATGTGCATAGGTATACAGGATATCAATTAGTTATGTGCCTACGTATGTCGATAATATGTGCCTCTGCCTCGGCTCTTGTCTATCACGTTAACCAATGTTTTGGTTTCCCAGAACCCCCTGGGTGGTTTGCTTCATTGATGCCTATCCATTGTTCCCTATTGCGAAGATTCTATGCTTAGCTAACTAACAATTTATTTCTGTCTGCCATGTTGTAAATTCTATACTATTAGACTATAGCTCTCTAATTATCGCTATCTTCTTTTTTTGTCAAAGAATACAATTTTTTTCATTACTTGCTTACAGGTTCCCAGTGTTTTTCTAAAATATGGCTTGCGATCTGTACATTCATGTCCTTTTGTTCCTGCTGTGTTCTCAGTGTACACAGATGTGGATTTTATTTCTTGGACCCGTTCTATTTACAACCTGTGTACATTGGGCTTTTATTTACATCATTACTGCCTTTTTCCCTTTACAAGGAATGCAAAAGCAGCTTGAAGCAGCTTTTTTTGCAACTTATAAGGTTTAATGCACCTGTAAAGGGATCCATATGGAGCCCAGAAGCATCTCAAACTGATGTCAACTGGCAAATGGAATGCACTTAAAAGCACGTTGCATTCGCCCATCTACACAAGCTCATATTCTGTCATCATTGGATGCGAGCACAAAAAAAAAAAAATAACACAGCAGCACAGAAAATGCACGTGCATAATGTCCCTCAGTATATCTGGTCACATGTACACAACCAGTTTGTTTAATGAACACGACTGTCAGAACCAATGGCCACAATGAAGCTTTAGCCCATATCAGCCAGTCTTTAAAATAAAACAGTACGTTTTATTGGTTGCTTTAGGTTACAGCCAACTTTAACTACATTGTTCATAGACCAGCACTAAGATACGTTGACGACCACTTAACAAAACTTTAACCATTCTTGTGGTGTGGCTGCATTCAGAGGTCACTTGTGTCTTTTTTATGCATCTCTTCATTATCAAGGTCTTTTGTTTCCTGTATCTCACTAATTTCTGTACTTTCTGTTTCTGGTGTGTTTTGTTTTCTGTAGTTTCCTGTTTTTCTCCTTTGCCACCATATGCAATATATATTTATGTCCCTTACATTCTCTATCCCCTGCCTGTGGTTTATTTACCTCCATTCCACTGGTGTAGTTCTCATCTCCCTGCTGCTGTGTCTCTTTATCCCAGCTGTCTATAGTTTCCTTTATCTCTCTTTTCAAACTGTCTATAATTTCCTTTATCTGCCTGATCCAGTTGTCTGTAGTTCACTGTGTCTTTCTTTTCCTGCTGCCTGTAGTTTCCTTTATTTCTCTAGTCCAGCTGCCTGTAGTTTCCTTTATTTCTCTATTCCAGCTGCCTGTAGTTTCCTTTATTTCTCTATTCCAGCTGCCTGTAGTTTCCTTTATTTCTCTATTGTAGCTGCCTGTAGTTTCCTGTATTGCTCTATTCCATCTGCCTGTAGTTTCCTGTATTTCTAATCCAGATGCTTGTAGTTTGCTTGTATCTCTATTCCAGCTGCCTGTAGTTTCCTATGTTTCTTTATCACAGCTGTCTGTGGTTTGAGTATCTCTATTCCAGCTGTCTGTAGTTTCCCCTCTATTGACGATGTATGACGTTTCCTTTATCTCTCTATGCCCACTGTCTGTACTTCCTTGTATCTCTCCATTTCGGCTGTCTCTGTTTTCATTCATCTCTCTCCCTCTCTATATTTCAGTTTCCTGTTATCCTTCTTTTTCAGTTTCTGTATTTCTGTGTCTAAGCCATGCTTAGTTTCCTGCATCTCTATTCCCACGGTCCGTAGTCTTTTTCAGTTGTTTGTAGTATCCCGCCTCTTTCAATTACAGCTGCCTGTAGTTTTCTGAGTCTGTGTTGCACTGACTGTAGTTTCCTGTATCTCTCCATTGCAGCTGTCTCTAGTTTCCCGTATCCCTCCATTCTAGCTGTTTCTAGTTTCCTCTATTGCTCCATTGCAGCTGTCTTTGGTTTCCTGTATCTCTCCATTCTAGCTGTCTCTGTTTTCCTGTATCTCTCCATTGCAGCAGTCTCTAGTTTCCTGTATCCCTCCATTCCAGCTGTCTGTAGTTTCCTGTATCCCTCCATTCCAGCTGTCTGTAGTTTCCTGTATCCCTCCATTCTAGCTGTTTCTAGTTTCCTGTATCTCTCCGTTCCAGCTGTCTGTAATTTCCTGTATCTCTGCATTGCAACTGTCTCTAGTTTCCTGTATCTCTCCATTCCAGTTGTCTTTGGTTTCCTGTATCTCTCCCTTGCAGCCCTCTGTAGTTCTCTGTATCTCTCCATTCCAGCTGTTTCTAGTTTCCTGTATCTTTCTATTACAGCTACCTGTAGTTTTCAGTATCTATCCATTCCAGCTGTCTCTAGTTTCCTGTATGTCTCCATTCCAACTGTCTCTAGTTTTCAGTATCTCTCCATTCCAGCTGTGTCTAGTTTTCATAATCTATCCATTTCTGCTGTCTATAGTTTCCTGTATCTCTCCATTCCAGCTGTCTCTAGTTTTCAGTATCTCCCCATTCCAGCTGTATCTAGTTTTCATTATCTATTCATTCCAGCTGTCTCTAGTTTCCTGTAAGTCTCCATTCTAGCTGTCTCTAGTTTCCTGTAAGTCTCCATTCCAGCTGTCTCTAGTTTTCAGTATCTCTCCATTTCAGCTGTCTCTAGTTCCCTGTATCTCTCCATTGCAGCTGTCTTTGGTTTCCTGTATCTCTCTCCCTTCCAGCTGTCTGTAGTTTCCTGTATCTCTCCATTACAGCTGCCAGTGGTTTTCAGTACCTATCCATTCCAGCTGTCTCTAGTTTCCTGTATCTCTCCATTCCAGCTGTCTATAGTTTTCAGTATCTCTCCATTCTAGCTGTCTCTAGTTTCCAGTACCTCTCCTTACAGTTTCCTACTGTATATGACTCACTTGCAGTTGTCTGTATCTATTTATGCACAGTCTTCCTATGTTTTTCCTTTCCAATAGCTATAATTTTCTTTATCTCTTTTGACTAACAGTCTGTAGTTACCTGTATCTTTTCTACACATCTTTTTTCAGAGTTCTTTTGTAGCTCTTTAATTTTGATATCGCGTTTCTTGTTTTTTTCAGTGCTGTATGTAGTTCCCTCATATCTATCTTCTAGTTGCCTGGATTTTGCTGTCTACTCCAATTTCAGTATTCACAATATTCTACATTATTTGCCACCACTGTCCATCATTTCCTGTATCATGTTATCGGTTGAACACGATGGACATTTTTCAACCTACCTACAGTAACTTTCTTTCCATTGTCTGCAGCTTTCTCTTGCTATCCATTCCTCCTGTTTGCATCTTTCCATTCCCTCTGTATGTAGTTACTTGCATCTACTTACCCTCTATCTTCAGTTTCCTATGGACATGGGATGAGAGTTGCCCAATCCAGATACTCTGGCCAAGAAAACAGTCTCACAGGTCCATTCTTTCAGCCATATGCTAACTGAGTGGCACATCTTTGGGGGATGTCAGTTGGGTGGATTAGAAAATCTACCCCTATCACTATTGCCCTCCCCAGTCCACCAAAAGGGCAGCAATGGCAGCTCCACTTGTGCCCCTCTACTACTTCGCCTTCCTCTTTGAGTTGGCACAAACATCACTACTCAGCCAAGCCGTGCCTTCATGTTTATGGGTGTGCCAGAGGACCAAGGTTCTCCAGAAAGGTTAATCATACCTGCACATTTGACCGCACTTAGAGGTATATGGGCACCTTAAGCATCCTGTAATACTCTTTACCATTTAGCTGTAGCTATATAAAATTTTAAAGCATATCTTCACGCTCCCCCCCATTTTTTTTAACGCTTGCTTACCTGGTCCCAGGTCTTGCACAATTAAGGGACTAACCTGCCCAGTGGATCCAGCATTGTCTGGCTGTGATCTGCTTCTCGGCTGCCCCCCCCCCCCAGCTCTACTCCCCATCTTCTTGCATGTTGTCATTTGGAAGCTGCTGGCTCTTCTGGGTTCAGCCGATCTCCCTCCCGATGACACGCCACTAGACCTTTCCCTCTCCTATTTTCACAATGGAGCACTATGCCTCCTGAGATATGTGAGATACAGTAGTTCACAAAAGTGAGTACACCCCTCACCTTTTTGCAAATATTTTATTATATCTTTTCATGTGACAACACTGAAGAAATGACACTTTGCTACAATGTAAAGTAGTGATTGTACAGCTTGTATAACAGTGTAAATTTGCTGCCCCCTCAAAATAACTCAGCCATTAATGTCTGAACCGCTGGCAAAAAAAGTGAGTACACCCCTCAGTGAACTTTTTTGAGATACTGTACATATCCCAGGAGGCACAGCGGGCAAAGTGCACATCATTTGCCTATGTGCATAGGGCCAGCCAGAGGTTTCTCATTAAAAAAAAAAGGAGATATAAAAAAAAAGTCCAATTTGCACAGTGAAGGGATTGAGGGATTGAGAGGAGGCAATGTCATAATGAGGGTGAAGATAATCATTCAGTAATAGTTTCTTATGTTTCGTGAGTTCTTCTGTCTGTATTTTTTTGTATATTAGTTTCAGTTGACTAGTTTTCTTCACCTCCTTTAAAGCAGCTGTGTGCCATTTACTATTACTGGTAGTGTCCTGTATCTCTCTATGCCAGCTGTCTGTAATGTTCTGTATTGATTTGTTCCTGCTACCTGTAATGCTCCCTATCTTCCTATTTCACCTGCCTCTTGTTTTCATTATAACTATGTTACTTTATGTTATTTTATGTCTTTTTTTGCATTTCTTTATATCAGCTGTCTGTACTCCTATATCCCTCTGTATTTGAGCAGTCTGTAATATTAAGGGTACAGAATATTGCTCTGTTCCTGCAGCTACCTGTGCCTCATCTGTCCCCATCTGCTATCTCTTATTCTTGCAGATTAATTTTTTTTTGCTTTTTTTTTTTTTTTTTAAGTCTTTCTTATCTGTCTCCCATCCCAGTCATTTTATTTCAGAGTGGTACTCAATGCGTTTTGCCACTGAATATTTTTTCCATACTGCTATTTCTGCCTGTCCAGTCATTATCAGTGGCACAATTTGAACAAGGGTGGTGGTATTGTAGGATATTTGGAGAGTTGCAATTTACAGAGCACATAAGAGTTGGGCATTGACATAGCTAAAGATTACTAATAGATATCGTAATATGAATTACTGCAAATGCTCCTAGGCATGTTTTCTAATCATCTTCTGTGTTTCCACTCGTGATGTCTGATGGAGTTTTGCTTATATTTTTATAGTGGAATGAAGGCACCTGGGTACAGTGCAAAAGCCATTGTGTCATTTATTCCTGCAAAGTTGCATATGGTATCTAGACAAAAATGTACCCTGTGTATATAAGAGAAACACCAAGATCACTGCTTGGGAATACTCTGTAAATGGCATGCAAGAAAAGGCATGGGTGCGTAATACAACCAGCTAACATTAAAGCCATGGTTCGCCTCAGTTGACGTCTAAAGTGTAACTAAATTTCAGTTTACCAGTCTTTAAATATGGTGGCTGCATTAGGCTTGGTTCACACTGCGTGGACTTGGGATCTGATTTGTGAGATCCCATGTCGCGTGACATGTGAAATCCCATGTTAGTCAATGAGAACTGTCTTAATTAGCACTACTGAAGTTGCTCCAACTTTAGAAAAGGTTCCTGTACTATTTCAAGGTGGCTTCTAATTGACATGTGCCCATAGACTTTAATGGAAGTCGCTTCCAAGTCGGATCCTCATCTATAGTTATGTGATTTGGATCCAAAATTACAGAAAGATTACCCATGCATTCCATGAAAGCTGCTTTGAAGTTGCTTCAAAGTTGCATCAAGTAGTACTCAAGTCGCCAGGAAGTCACCTGGCAAAGTCGCATCTTAAGTTGTGTGACTTTTAGGTCTCGGTAGTGTGAACCGAGCCTTAGTTGTTTTTTTCTTCAGGCTAAGAACATCAAGTACAGAAAATATATGTTGATCCTGTTAGCTGAAAATCTGATAGATGTTTGATAGCGCTAGACCATTGTGCGAAGGGTTTAATGCAAATGCATCTAAGGCCCCTTTCACACTGGGGCGGTAGGGGGCGTCGGCGGTAAAACAGCGCTATTTTTAGCGCTGTTTTACCGCGGTATTCGGCCGCTAGCGGTGCGGTTTTAACCCCCCGCTGGCGGACGAAAAAGGGTTAAAACCCCTCGTATAGCGCGGCTATAGCCGCGCTGTCCCATTGATTTCAATGGGCAGGAGCGGTTTAGGAGCGGTGAATACACCGCTCCTTCACCGCTCCAAAGATGCGGCTGACAGGAGATTTTTTTCTTCTCCTGCCAGCGCACCGCTTCAGTGTGAAAGCCCTCGGGCTTTCACACTGAACAAATAGCGGAGGCTGTTTGGGGGCGGTTTGCAGGCGCTATTTTTAGCGCAATAACGCCTGCAAACCGCCCTAGTGTGAAAGGGGCCTAAGATAGAATGTTTTGTTTGCAGGAGTTCAGGTAGGGGGCCTATCGAATTGCAAGCTCTGCCAGAAAGAACCTGCATTCCATGATATAAATACACGTTTTTCCATGTGAATGATGCTTAAATGATAAGTTCACCTTTTAAAAAAAATAAAATAATAAATGCACTTTTTTTTTGCAGGTAAAAAAAATGTGCATTTACTATCTTTTTTTTTTTTTTTTTTTTTTTTAGGAGCCTGGAAAGCATTGCACCAACAATCAGCATATTGCTGATGCCATGCAGGGCTCCTGCAGACTGTCAATGTAAGCTGTCTGCCCGTAGTTTGTACAGGCAGGCAGCTTCACACTGACAGGAAGAATCAATGAACTATCTGAGCGCCGTGGAAGTTCATTGAGAACTACAAGCCGACAGCCACAAAGGATGTTGGAACTTGTAGTTCATTCACAGAGCTCTGTGAATGAATGACGCTGCTGTGTGAATGAATGTACTGCTGTCACACAGAGGCAGCGGATCACCGAGCGGCTGCAAGAGCAAGAACATGTTACATGTTCACCCTAAAAATCGGTGGAACTTATTCGAAAGTGAACTTATTCTTTTAAGTGTATGGTGAAAAACACATAGTACAAACTTATCCCTCACTTGAAATTTGTATAAAATCTTTACTTATTTGTGTAGGAACAATGTATAGCTAACGTATTTTAGGGAAATTGACTCCCTCTTCTTCAGGGCTAACATGTAAAGAACAATAAAAATCAAATGTATAATGAAATAAAATAATAACAGTAGTAGTGGCTAAAATACATTGTGTAGAATACAATTTACCAAAAAAATCATGATAAAAATTATGACAAAGCATTAGTAAATGTGTGAACATGTGTATATTAGTCTACATGTTAGCCCTGAAAAAGTGGCAATCCATTTCCCCAAAATACATTGTATGTATCTGTTGGCTGAAAAGACAGCAAAACAATGTTCTAAACTACTAATTAACTACCATTAACCATTAACTACCATGTAATGTGAATTAAGAAAGGCAGACATGTTTGAAGTCAAAGTCTGTGTGACAACCATGGATCCCGCCGTAGATATAGTGGGGAAAGGAGTGTAGACACACAGGGACACTTAGGCTCGATTCACACCTATGCATGTTGCTTTTGAGCGTTTTTGGAGGTTTTTTTTTCATGCTTGCCGCGTTTTTGAGCCGCGTTTTTGCCGCGTTTTAGCGGCGTTTTTGCCGCGTTTTTGCCGCGATTTGCGTTTTGCGTGTTTTTTTTTTTTTTTCATTTTTTTTTACAGTCTTACAAAAAAAATTACAAAAAAAAAAAAAAAAAAAAAAAAAAAACGGCAAAAACGCACCAAAAACGCATCAAAAACGCTGCAAAAAAGGTGCACTTGCGTTTTTGATGCTTGTCCATTGAAAACCATTACATGCAAAACGCTGCATTTTGCATGAGAAAAAGTCCCCGACCCTTTCCAAAAACGCGGAGATACAAAAAAGCATTGATGTGAACATGTTCCATAGGAACCCATGTTAAAAAATTCCCGTGCATTTCTGCAAAATGCAAAATGCATCAAAAAACGCGCTAGTGTGAATGGGGCCTAAGGTGTTGATTTACTAAACCTAAAGAGTGCAAAATCTGGTGCAGCTGTGCATGGTAGCCAATCAGCTTCTAACTTCAGCTTGTTTAATTAAGCTTTGACAAAAAAAACTGGAAGCTGATTGGTTTGTATGCAGAGCTGCACCAGATTGTGCAGTCTCCAGTTATAGTAAATCAACCCGTAAGTGTGTTATTCGCAGGATTACCTAGTCAAAATGAAAGGGGAAAAAAGCCTGAAAAAAAGAAAATGATTGCTGCTGTCACCACATCTAAGGTCTAGTAAGCTGAAATATATTACATTTTTGTTTTTGGGTTTAACTAAAACTATTTTTTTTTCTGTGTCACCTTCTGCAACTTTCATTTAATATATTGCATTTGTATTGTAGCTTCCTTCTATAAGTTTTTTCTCTGTATATATAATATAAAGGTGTTTATTATTATTATTATTATCATTTTGTATTATTTTGTTGAGCACAAAAGCTGATTTTTGCATAGAATAGTATGAACAGTGTATTAGTACAGCATCCTTTACCGACAGCGCATCACAGCTTATTTGAATCCCAGAGCAAATAAGTAAAAAGTTGCAGGAAAGTATGTACCCACTAGCAGCTTATTATATAGGATGTAAACTCCTTAAAGGTTAGTGAACCAGTTGTAAAGCTTAGGTATGGCAATTTTACAGTTACATTACATTTGTTTGGCATGGGTGCCATTCAAGGAACACTTTGCATTATCTTAATGAATGCAAAGCTTTCTGTGAATTGACGAGGTGGAGAGGTGGGCCGGTGGCTTCACAATCTCCACCTTGTCTAATCAGAGAACACTTTGCATTCATAGAGAAAATGCAAAGTGTTCCCTGAATGGTGCCTGTGCTAAGTGAGCGACACCCTGTGTTCGCTAAGCAGTGGGTCAGCCAGTGAGCTGAGCACTAGTGGAGACTAGGGTAGTAGTGGTGCCTAGTAGAGTGATTTCAAGCTTCCACTGGTATCCCGCGGGTATAGCATAGACATATATACATTGGTTGCCATACCTAAACTTCAGCTTTTAAGGTTTCTAAGTTCTGCCTAAGAACAGATACCACAAGATGTCTGTCATTATTACTAGCAAAAGCTTATCTTATGTGTCACTTTAAAACTACCCTGTTTCCCCGACTATAAGACCTAGCATGATTGTAGGTGATGGCTGGAATATAAGCCCTACCCCCCCAAATAAGCCCTACCCTTTTTCCCCCCGAAAATAAGCCCTACCCTGAACATAAGACCTACAAGGACTTTAACTAGGGCTTATTTGGGGGGTAGGGCTTATATTGCAGCCATCACCGACAATCATGCTAGGTCTTATTTTCGGGGAAACAGGGTAGTTTTACTTTGTTGCTAAGGGGCCAATTTGCTTGATTTTATGGCTAAACCCTACAACCACCATTCTTCTGTCCAAGGAGAATGCCCTTTTTGGCCACAGAGCCACTCTCATTGGACAGAAGATGGGCAGATTACAGGATTTTCAAATATGAACGGTATAATGTATGTCCAAGGGTTTGTGGGCACCTGATCGTCACACCTGTATGAGCTTGTTGGACATCTTATTCCAAAACCATGGGCATTACTATTGAGTTCCCCCACCAGGCCCCCAACAGCCTCCACTCTTCGAGGAAGATTTTGGAACTTTCCCTCTGAAATTTGGGTCTATTCAGCCTGAGAAGTCCTGCTTTACAATCAACATTTCAAATAATTCCAAGGGTTTTTGGTAGACTTGGAGTCAGGCCTCTGTGGCTCAGACCACTTGAGTTCCTCCACACCAACCTGATCAAACGGTGTCTTTACGAAGCTGGCTTTGTGCACAAGGGCACTGTCATGCTGCAACAGAAAAGGACCTACCCCAAACTGGTACCACAAGGTTGAAAGTACAGAATTGTCTAAAATGTCTTTGTATGATGTAGCATTACCAGTACCCTTTACTGGAAACACCTGAACTCAATAACTTGGAAGGGTGTTCACTTTTTGCCATATAAGTGTGAAAGTCATATGTCCACAAACATTTTGGCCATATAGAATTATTGCAGGCACTTTGTGGTATCTGCTCATAAGCAGGACCTGGTTTACAGTGGTTGAACGATTCAGTTTTAGGTGGACCTTTTAGACGCTGCTGCAAAGGAGCAAGGTAGACTTAGTACATTTTAAATATAAGAACAATATATTATAGATATACCACCTTAAAACATTGTATTTACACATATTCTTCATTTGCAGTATAAAGCATGAAAGAAAATGAGAAAGAAAGCCACCGTAATTACAAACACATGGAATGAAGGACACACCATTCCTGTTTTAAAGGAGAACTCTAGCCAAAAGTAAAAAAGAAGAATAGCCTATTAAAAGATTAAAAAAAGCAGCTTTTTTTCTTCTTATTATTAATTAATTAATTATTATTAATTATTCCAGAGCTGTCCACAGAAATTATTTTCCACAACTAAATATCTTCAGTTAAAATGTTCTACCCTTTACGTTTTCCAGCTTCCCCTGACAGCTTTAGGAGGTTAGGCTGTGGAAGAGTGTTGGGTAGAGTAGGCACAGTTGTTACATGGAATTTATGAAGAGGGCAAAGAACCTTCTGAAATAAGGGTAGGTTCATGCTACCTGCAGAGAAAATGTTCAATTTATCTCTGTGGGTAGTAATCGCAGCTGCCAGCAAAGGGGCAAGGCGATGCCTTGCATTTTTACAACGCAAGAAACTGTTACCCCCCCCCCCTTTTTTTTCTTAACATTAATGGAATGTCACAAAAATAACATTCCATTAATTTCTAAGCATGGCAGCTTCACAGAGTCACAGAGAGCAGTGCAGAAAAATGTAAGCATGTTGCATTCTTTTATACCACTCTGCCCCGCAGCTGACAGCTGCAAGGAAGTGCAAAGATTGTGTACCCTTTGCGGGGAGCTGCGCTTTTTTTTTTTTTATGCAGAAAATTGCAGCTCTCTGCTTAAAGCAGAGCTCCACCCAAAAAGGGGGAGTTCCGCCTGTTTGCCTCACCCCCCTCCGCTGCCACACTAGGTGAGCGGGTACCTAGTTTTGACAGGTACCCGCTCCCACTTCTGGCTGATTTTGCTGCAGCAAACTCAGTTCGGCCCCCCTCTTCCTTCCCCCGCTGCCAGGCCTTTCTCAAAGCACAGCGCACTTCACACATGCGCAGTAGAGAACTGACTGTGAAGCCGCTAGGCTTCACTGATGGTTTCCCTCAACCGAGATGGCAGCGGCAGCACCCAAGAGCCGATTGAAAAATAGCCCTCTCCTCTTCTGGGAGTGTCTTATTACTGCCTGTGCTGGGCCAGCTACTCTGCCCTTCTTCTCACCCCTATATATAGGTTCCTATATAAATATTAAGGTAGGAGTGAAGGGTAATACTACAGAATGTCACACAACATAAGTGACAACTCTAAATCTGCTTGGGCAGCACACGTCACATCCAAAATGGCGTTGCCCAGCAGCAATCCCAAAAGCTTTTGGATGCCTACACAAGGGAGGCTTAATATTCATAAAATATGCATAAAATACACTAACTGCAGGCATAATCTTATGGAAAGATTTTTGTTGAAGTGAATGGTCGGGCAACAGCGTTTCCTTCATTTTGTAAATCGCAGCTGCACACACACCTAACTCCCTCAACCCAACCTGCCAAAATGTTTACCTCTCAATGGTTATCTCATTCACATCCTCCTCCTTTGCAGCACTATGTCTATCATAAAATAGAAGTTGCACCTTAAATTTGGTCTACTACAGATGTACTGAAGAGGGAACCATTTTATCTACTGAAACGAGTGTCAGCATAACTGTTCAGTGGGAATGAATGAAATGAGGAACAGGGGCATTAGTGATATTTTGTAGTTCAATATCACAGAAAAGTTGGCTTATCAAAATTTCCATTGTTGCAAGCAGAAGAGCCCACTCAAGGGAGCCAAAAGAATGTGACCAGAGCACTGCGGGCACCACTGCTTCTGCTATGATATAAAATAATATTGGCTCAGCAGATAAAATGGCTGCCTCTTCGTATTATTGACGGGGCTTCTTCAACCCTCATACTGTTACTAGAGAAGCAATTTATCATCGACGTCATACAAGGCTACCCAATATAACACAAGGTACTCTTGTACCCAGTTCTAGTAGAACTTAGCACTACATGTTGCACAGAGAAAGACATGGTATTAAATAACTTGCAGAATAAATTTCATTTTTGTAAATAATAAAAGTTTGTGTGTGCCTAATTTTTTTGGGGGGGTTCGAGTGATGTTATTGGGGAGTATAATCATTCAGTAAATGTGTTAAAAAGGAAGTGAAGCTCTGGAAGCTGTGCCCAAAAAAAGTTTGATGTGGGGCAAAGGACCAGTGGTGAGTTTAGGGGTGTTCCTAGGGTAGTGATGGCGAACCTTGGCACCCCAGATGTTTTGGAACTACGTTTCCCAAAATGCTCAATTACACTGCAGGGTGCATGAGCAGCATGGGAATGTAGTTCCAAAACAGCTGGGGTGCCAAGGTTCACCATAACTGTCCTAGGGGATCCTATCCTGAACCCACCTGAGCTATCCCGCCAGAAAGCTGTCACTGCAAACTGCCAATCATAAGCAGCTGAGGCATTCCATGCCCCACAGCCACACATATACACACCGCTTGTATGCGTGTGGCTCTGGGGTTGAGGAATGCCTTGGGTGCTTATGGGCCGCATGTAAGGGGAGCTATTAATTTGGCAGATGTTGGTGCCAACTGTTCAAGTCCCACAGGGCACTTGTTGAGTTAAACTCTTATATTGTATCACACTCTTGGCCAGAGGCCCGCTCACGACATCCCCAGCCAGAAGTCTTAATATTTAGGAATGAAAGGAATGTCCACAAGCAAATGCTTTTTCAGCCCTTACCTGCAACTTCATGTCTTCACAAAGCTTCCCATGACATACTGTATCACAATAGACATACTATCAGAATCTTTGTCGTGGAATGCCATGAGCAAGGTTAAGCTTGTTAAGCCATCATCTCTCTCCTCAATTACCTTCCTTGGGAGCACCACAGAGTTGGGACCACTTCAATATGTATACTAAGTCCACAACATTAAGCTTCTGCCACCAAGTCACGGGACCCACAGCTGAGGGCCTGATGGGGGAGGTACCTCCACTAGTATACCAGTCTCTTCCTAATGTCCCTTCTATAGATTTGCCCAGCCAGGCACGCTCCCAGATGACGTTCTCATTTCCAAGCTCCCACCATTACTCACATGCAAGGACTCTGTCCAGGCCCCTAAGGCCTTAAGTAGCCCCTAGAACCTGCAGAACAAGGTTAGGGAAGACAGGCCGACTACAGTTCTTTCTCACATGATCCTTGCCTGGGATTTCAGACCTGCAAAGTGCCCTTGCTAGCAGCTCTGGAGTGCCCTGTTCAAATGCCCTGACTACCCTGGGCTTCTCCCACAGCTGACATTTATATGGGCACTAACCTTACCCATTTCATCACTAGAGGAGGAATTTGTCTAAAAGGGGAGCTAACTTCTGCTTACTACTTTGCCTGTGATCTTCCTGTCACTAATCATTTCCCCATTACTGACCATTCATACCTTGCTCTGCATCATACCTCCCAACATTTTGAGATGGGAATGAGGGACACCTACTTGCAAACTTATGTAGGCATAGGGCATTCCCCCTGACACACACCCTCTTAAAGGAGAATTAACCAAAAAAAGGTTAATTAAATCCACAAGGACTTTTTTTACCACTTCTATTCCTTTATATTGGCGTTTAAATTTACAAATGCAGCAATTTAGAAATTGGATGAAAGGTTTAGCACTGGGAACACTTTTTGAAAGATAAAAAGTGCATTTTATATACAACTATATAGATCAGACAAAAATGAGGGACAAATGAGGGGCAAAGAGGGACAGAGGGACATTGCTCCAAATCAGGGACAGTCCCTCCAAATCAGGGACAGTTGGGAGCTATGCTGCAGTGTGTCTGCAAGTTTGTGGTTGATAACAGGCCAGGTTCAATAAACAAGTAGCAGTATTTAGGGATGCACCAATACCATTTTTTTTTTACGAGTACATGTACTGATACTTTTTTTAGGACTCGCCGATACCAATTACCGATACCTACCGCAACGTGGCGTTTTTTTTTTAAAACAACAAACATGTTATACTTACCTCCTCTTTGCAAGGGTTTTTCACAGAGTGGCCCCGATCCTCCTTTTCTGGGGTCCCCCGGTGGCGTTCCTGGCTTCTCCTCTTCATCGAGTGCCTCCTCAAAGAGCACATTCCATGGGGGCACTCGTGCAGGCGCGTTCCCAAGTCCTGCTGCTGCGTCCATTGCCCATTGCCCTGCCCCCGGCTCCTGTGTCACTGGATTTGATTGACAGCAGCAGGGGCCAATGGCTCTCACTTCTATCAATCTATCCAATGAGGACCCGAGACAGCGGCTGGAGCTGCTGGGCTCATTCTCGTCGCTGGAAAGATCAGATTCATGTAGGTAAACAGAAGGCGGGGGGGGGGGGGTCTAGGAGACAGCTGCACCACAGAAGGCTTTTCACCTTAAAGTGGAGTTCCACCCAAAAATGGAACCTCGCTTTTTGGATTCCTCCCCCCTCTGGTGGCACCTTTCAGGGGGGAGCAGATACCTGTATAATCCAGGTATTTGCTCCCACTTCGGGGCATAGATCGCCGCAGTATCTGCGGTGATCTACGCCATGTCTGGCCCCTCCTCCGTCCCCCTGCTGTTTTCTGGGAGACACACAGGTCCCAAAAGACAGCAGGGACCAGTGAGATTGCGCAGCGCAACTCGCGCATGCGCAGTAGGCTTCATTTCCTGATTCCCTTACCGAAGATGCCGGCGCCTCCACCCAGGAGCCGAGGGACAGATCGGCTTTGGGTGAGGACATCGCGGGCGCCCTGGGCAGGTAAGTGTCCATATTTTAAAAGTCAGCAACTGCAGTATTTGTAGCTGCTGACTTTTAATATTTATTTTTGGGCGGAACTCCGCTTTAATGCATAGGATGCATTAAGGTGAAAAACCACAAGACTTTACAACTCCTTTAACAACCGATAATTGCTGGCTTTTTTATTTTTACAATTCAGCTGTCAGTGGGGGGAACCAGCTGAAAGAACCGAGCCTGAAAGTATTGGTCTCAGGTAGCAGAGCATTTGCATGAGTACCGATACTCGCACAAATGCTTAGTATCGGCACTGATACCAGTATCGGTGTAATCCTAGCAGTAATAGAGTAGCAGCAAGCGGAAGCATCGATGGAGATATTCCATAAATTACACCTCTAATGGGATTTTGTCAGCAACCAAAGAAAATAGAAGATAGACATTTTTTTTCTTAAAAAAGTATAAAAATTGTTTCTTTATTCATAGTGTTATCTTTAAAAACCACAAAGACTGTGGTATATTTAAAAGGAAAAAGATTGCATACATACAGCAGGTACAATGGACAAAGGATCTATGTTACAGACTTGTACTTGACAGATAGTGGTACAGCCAGTTGTTAACTGGACCCCTAAGGACTTATCACCGGAGTAAAGTTTTACTGTTGGGGAATGGTAAAGACGCTGCTCTTCTTTCACATATCAATTGGTGCCCCTATTGGGTCTCGTCATGTGGCTTTGTTACCTATGGATTGATTGCTCCTCTTCAAGTATGTGATGAGTCCATGCCTAGGAAATCTGTAAGGATCATAAGTTTAGTTGCAGGCAGATGGTTGTGGTACCTCCCTGATGAAGAATGTATTTTACCTTGTGTTCGAAACGCGTTGGATTTCTCCAGTTCAAGAAAACTATGGAAGCGTTACCCCCCCTTGTGGAGGAGTATTTAGCTGTGAGAAAGCCACCGGGAACTTTTTCTGCTACCAGTGCTTTTACTACACTGTTATTCCTTTTAGTGTCAGACTCATTGGCAATATTGTGGTAACACCTTATGATCTCAACCATGTAGATGTCCAGCGATTTGGATTGAATTCTTTTCCTCCCACAGTCAAGTTATTCTCATCCAGGTTGATTTCAGTATTCACCCGGCTACGTGTGTCTGCTTATTGCCCCCGTATCCACCGGGCATCCCTTCTCCTTGCTGCGCTTATTTGCCTGTTCTGCCTGGATGATTTGTGTGTAATTCCCTCTGAAGAAGCGACTTTCACCACGAAACATGTAGAGAATCCGGCATACATCCAAGAGCAGAGGCGGCTCTCTAATTAGGCGAAATAGGCGGTGGCCTCAGGCCTCGCAGTCATAGGGGCCTCGCACAGCTGGCTAGTTTATCTAATTAGAGAGCCGCCTCTTTCAGCAGCAGAGATCTCCCCCCAGAGTCCCCTCGCTCTGCTACAGGGAGAGATACGGCTGCGAGTGAGAGTGTGATCGGAGCTCACATACATCTCCGGATCACAGGGAGGGAGGGAGAGCCGCTCAGTAGAGCCTGTTCTGACAGATCTCCCCCTCCATCTGCTGCCCACACAGCCAGACAGAAGAGGAGAGAGAGCTTCTGCCCCTCCTCCTCCCGCCCTCTCCTCCTGTGTCTGCCCCGCCCACTCTCCTCGGCAGGGTTCTCTTTTCTGCCTCAGAGAAGGGGATGTGTGGGCGGGAAGATTCAAGCTGAAGCCCAGGAAAAGGGGAGTCTGATCCATCCATCCAGTCCCTCCTGCCTCCCAGTGAGTACACTGATGTAGGGGATGCTCTTCCTTCCCTTCTTCCTCCATCCCCCTCTCTTTCTTTCTTTCCATTCTTTTTGTCTCTTTCTTTCTCTTTCCTTCATTCTTTCCCCCTCCCCCTATCCTTCTTTCTTTCTTTCTTTCTTTCTTTCTTTCTTTCTTTCTTTCTTTCTTTCTTTCTTTCTCCATCCCCTCTCTTTCTTTCTTTCTTTCTTTCTCCATCCCCCTCTCTTTCTTTCTTTCTTTCTTTCTTTCTTCCTTTATTTCCATTCTTTTTGTCATTCTTTCTTTTTCTCTTTCCTCCTTCTTCCTCCACCTCCCTCTCTTTCTTTCTCTTTCTTTCCTTCCTTCCTTCTTTCTCCATCCCCCTCTCTTTCTTTTCTTTTTCTTTCCTTCTTTCTTCCTTTCTTTCCATTCTTTTTGTCTCTTTCTTTCTCGTTCCTTCCTTCTTTCTCCACCCCCTTCTCTTTCTTCCTTCCATCTTTCTTTCTTTCCTTCCATCTTTCTTTCTCTCTTTCTTTCTTTCCTTCTTTCTTTCTTTCTTTCTTTCTTTCTTTCTTTCTTCTTTCTTTCTTTCTTTCTTTCTTTCTCCATCCCCCTCTCTTTCTTTCTTTCTTTCTTCCTTTATTTCCATTCTTTTTGTCATTCTTTCTTTTTCTCTTTCCTTCCTTCTTCCTCCACCACCCTCTCTTTCTTTCTCTTTCTTTCCTTCCTTCCTTCTCTTTCTTTCCATCTTTCTTTCTCCTTTCTTTCTTTCCTTCCATCTCTTCTTTCTTTCTCTCTTTCTTTCTTTCCTTCCTTCTTTCTCCATCC